>NC_057799.1:395892823-395904026 GCF_018294505.1 Triticum aestivum
TGGTTCTAGGGTTTGGTTGCGGGGAGTGGCCTAATAGGCCAGGGGCAAAGTGGCCGGCTGGGCCGGCCGACTGGCTAGCTGGGCCGGTTGGCCCAGCGTGGGGGGGGGTTGTTTCTTTTCCCTTTGTTTCTTTTCCTTTTCTTTTTTTATCTTTCAATTTCTTTTAATTTTGTAAAACATATAGTAAGTTCCTAATCTAGTAATAGTAATTATACCACTGCCACAATTAACTTGGCACATAAATATAATAGTTTGAACTTGTTTATCATTTTAAAAGCATTTAAATATTTGTTTTTGCTACTGTTTTATTCATCTCATATTATTTAAACATTTTACAAAGGTGTGGTTTCTCCACAATAATTACCTATGCATTATCTGGCAACACCCCAACATTTTAGGTTTAATATTTGAAAACTTTTGTTGTTTGCCATATTTTGAATTTGAATTCTGATCCGGTTTTGAACTAACGCGAGATTATCAACACTAACAGAGGTGACGTGGCATCATTAGCGTAGGTTTACTGTAGCATAATTATCCGGGCGTCAGATCTACTCAGCTTCTTCAGCTGTTTGGGGGGCCCGACGTGGCCAGGCCTAGTGCCTTCTGAAGTGCTCTCAGTTTTGTATATTCTTTTGTCGGCGCTTTTATTTGCACTGGTGGCGAACTTTGATGCCCAGTGGATGTAATATGTGTGATAGCCGTGATAGCCTAGCGTAAGTTGCTTGCTTATTTATTTCCTTGTTGTCTTGTTTATTTGTTTGCTTGTAGTCATTGCAGTCCTTTTTCTGCTGTTTGCTAGTGGCTGCAATAACCTATTTTTTTAAAACTAGGCCACAATAACCATGGGCTAATATTTACTGTAGTGACACTGGGCCTCCTACGGGCCGTAGAAACAGTGGGCCTTCTACGGGCCGTAGAAACAATGGGCCTTCCACGGGCCGTAGAAACAATGGGCCTTCTACGGGCCGTATCATCAATGGGCCTTATACGGGCAGTATGATCGACTGGCCAAACATGGGTCAATAACAGGCCGCATTATGGCCGTAAACGGGCTAGAGTTGGAGTCGTCCGTTCATGGGCCGACTATGGGCCATCGTTAATAGGCCGTATTTTATGACGCTATGAAAATGGCCCAACGTATTAACGGACCACAAACGGGCCGACTGTAACCACGGGCTGAATTTGGCCCACAAGCAGAAAATGACAGTAACGGGCGGTAAGTAAACGAATGCTGGAAATGAGCCCAAGAATAAATGGGCTCTGAGAAGACCGAAAGATAACATGGGCTGGAAACAGCCCAACGGAATAACGGGCCATTAATGGGTATAAAGTGATACACTGTTCATTACGGGCCAGTTTCACCACGGGCCGTTAATGGGTGTAAAGTGATACACTGTTCATTACGGGCCAGTTTCACCACGGGCCGTTAATAGGCCAAGAGTTACATAGGGCCTCATATGGGCCGAAAGACGTCATGGGCCATACATGGGCCAGAAGTGAAAACGGGCTGGAATCATATTGGGTGGCCCAGATGACGCTACTGGGCCTAATTCGGATAGGGCGTAACGGGCCTTGGGTTAGCGGGCTGTAAATGGGCTATATGCGAACAGGCCGTTAACAGGCTTTACATGGGCCGGCCCGCCACCTTTTGACCTAGTCAAACGTGCCGGCCTTTTCACAGGAATGGGCCTCTGTTGGGCCGTGCCACGTGTCGACGTATCATAGGCGCCTTCTGTCCAATGAGTGGATGACATCTGTCCCAACGATGAGCCGACACGTGTTTCCTCCAGCCAATGATGATTTTACACGTGGAAAATCCCCATTGGTCGGGGCTGTTAACGGGTTATCGGATCCAAAACCAGAACCGATAGCTTAACGGCGTTCCGTTACGGTGGATGCCACGTGTCGGTCACCCTTGACGAAAGCACTTCTGTGATGCGGGATTTATCGTCATGGAAGTGGACACTTCCGTGATGATAATTTTGGTAATGTCATGGAACACTTCTACGATAGCACAGGTATGACTATCTTGATTCTGTCATAAAATCGTCATGGATGTACATGCATGACAGAAAATGCAACCTACTATGACAAACACGTATCATCACGGAAGTGTATTTTTTTGTAGTGCATGCAGAGGATGTAGCGATCCGCAGGGAGGACTACATGATCAGGGGGAAGCATGCTGCGCTCGCGAAGGCCCTGACTCCGGCGTGAAGTGATGTGATGATGCTACGATGATGTGATGCTGTGAACTAAATTTTAATCTTTTGGGTTACTTTGGGTCCGGTTACTTTTGGTAAACTGAATGTGGCTGTTTATGGTGTGAACTGAATCTATGGTGATGCTAGTAATGTATTATTCTATCTATATTTGTTCGCCTTATATTTGCCTGTGGTGTATGGTTAGTTCTGTTTAGATGTTGTGAACTATGAGTTTAGGTGCTGCAATGATCACACATGTTGTTTCAGTGTTGCTTCACTGATCAGACATGTTGTTTCAGTGTTGCTTCACTGATCACACATGTTGTTTCAGTGGTGCTTCACTGATCACACATATTATTGGTCTCATGTTTATTAATCAAATCAAATGCATGCCTTTTCCCACCAGCAAATTAGCTATGTATGTTTGTGTAAATTCAAGAAAATGCAAAAAAAAACTTGGCAAACTATATATGTTTGTGTAGGAGATCATGTGTGCAAAATTTGAGGTGATTTAGAGGAGGTCAAAGAAATTTGAATTTCAGAAATGTGCTCCAAATGAGCTCCCAGGCTAGGGTAAACAACCCATTTGTAATCAAGTTTTTTTGGGCCTACTCTAGATGAGCCAAATGTTTTTATTAACACCTATTCAATCTATATAGTGTAGATTCAAAGTCTCGCTATTTTTGAATTAATCTTCATATTTTTACATTTTCTTTTGAAAAATATGCTTTAATACAAAAACTATTAAAAACACGTTTAAAATATGAAAATGGAAAACTAAGTTTAGATCCTTCTTATTCACTTTGAAATAAAGCTTTGGTGATTTTTTTAAATTTTTCAAAAACAGAAGGTAACCCTACCTCATCTCCTTGAACTCTATGAAATCTTGTAGGTGATAGCTCATATGTGTGAAGATTTTCTCATGAAAATGACCATAGACCAAGTTTATGATTTTTGGTTGGTAACATGTCACATAAGACAACATTGTGCGCAGGTTTCATATTTTTTTGATTTTTTTAAATTAATGGTGCTCATTTGACCTCAATCGTGCCAGCTAGGTTTTTTTCATGAAAATGACCATAGAACAAGTTTAGTATTTTTCCTCGTTAGTGTGTCTTATAAAACGACGAACGGCGAAGGTTTTATATATTTTTTTAAATTAGTTATGCTGAGTCAAAGCTTTCGTAACCCCGTTGACCAGCTCAAAACCCCTCTAAACCCCTTGGGGTTTCGCCTAACCCTAGCTTCGAACTTTAGCCACCCGATCATACCCTGGGGCCAAGCGACAGCCCTCAAATGTGCTCTTCTTGAAGGAATTCGGTGGGCAGGCTGTGTGCAGGCTCCGGGCCATTGGGTCACAAGGATGGCTCCACACTGTTGGATCGTGGGGCAATCTGCGAGAGGCGATCCTGTTGGTTGTGCTCGGCTGCTCGCCCACCACTGACTCCGTGAAACAAACGTTGTTATTGGGCCCAAAAGAAAACCAACCTCTGGTTGGGCCGTCGAATTGCGTCATTTTTTTGTGAACGTGCTGGCTCTGTTTTTTGTGAACGTGTTGGCTCTGTTTTTTTTGCATCGTTTGAAATTACACAACAATTGACATTGCATAGAAAATTTAGTTCTTTTTGTTCTATACAAATGCAAAATGACCAAATTTATAAGGGCTAAATTTATTTTTATCATGCAAAATGGCCACAAACTATTAGAAAATGGGTCATTTTGCATTTGTATAATGGCCACAAGCCCTCTATCTTTTTTTATCATGCAAAATGACCAAAATTTTAAGGGCCAAATTTATTTTTATCATGCAAAATGGCCACAAGCACTTCAAAAACTGTCTCTTTTTGTTCATATAATATAGGGTTCGACCACGGATTCCCACGCGTGCAATTAGCTTCTTTTTCTTCTTCTTTTCAAACCACCGTTTCCCATGCG
Source organism: Triticum aestivum (assembly GCF_018294505.1). NCBI lineage: Eukaryota > Viridiplantae > Streptophyta > Magnoliopsida > Poales > Poaceae > Triticum > Triticum aestivum. The sequence continues at coordinate 395,896,963 of NC_057799.1, forward strand.
TGTACACTCCCGATGCTACGGTGGGTTTGAAAACGGGCTACTAACTTCACGTTTGACCCCGTTATTGCCACGACAAAATAACACGTAGCACTACGGCTATTTAAGCCATCCTCTGCCTCTGCCATCTCCCACCCTCTGCCTTTGCCATCCCTCATCCATCTTCCCTTCTTGCTCTTCGACCCCTTCTCCTTCTTCTGCACATCCCTCAGCCATGCAGTACACCGGACCAACCTACCGCTTCGCACCGACCGTGCCGGAGAGGCTCTACCCTACCGACGTGTATGTTGATTGCACACTACGTGTGTGGGCGATATCAAGGTTGAGGACCGCAAGGAACTTCACCGAGTTCTTCCTCACGTCCGGCTACCACCACCTCCCGAGGGGATCTCCAACGATGTTCCGCGTCAAGGAGGTCATCCAAAACTAGGTGGTGGTTGCTCTCCTTGCCCAATTCACCAACACATTCGACGCCTTCTACCTCCTCGGCCGGGTGTTTTGGTGTGGCTCCGAGTTCATCGCTTTCACCACCCACAACAGGTTCACGGAGTACAACAACATCTTCTCCACCGCGATGCACATGCACACTCTTCCGTACCCCATCGACAATGCCCCGGAGGAGCAGTGAAAAGGGCGCCCGGAGGAGGAGCGAGGTGGAGAAGGCGGCGGCTAGGGTTCTAAACCCTCTATCTTTTTTTAGTCTATGTTATGTTAAGTTTTAATTGAACTATGTTGGAGTTGCTATGGGCTTGTTGGCCCTTTTCTTAAGTTCTATTATTAAGTTTTCTACCTATTCTATTATTAAGTTCTTCCTAGTTTGAACTATGTGATCGTGCTATGGGCTTGTTGGCCCTATCTACATATTGGGACTACATATTTGTTGATTGTTTTCTTAGAGAGCTCGGCTTGTTAGTAGGGTTCCCTTGTTAGTAACCACCTAGTGCATGCAAGCAAGCTTTGTTAGTAGGCATGAATGAGTAGAGCTAAGCAAGGGAGTGGATCTTTTTTTACACAAGCCACAAATATGTAGCCACCTAGCTAGAAGAGAGGAACCAGCGGCAATGACCGTCGCTGCATCCGTGGCGGCTGGCGTGCAAGAAAGCTGCTCAGTCAGTGCATCGTGGCGGACGCATCGGCGCATGCAGGCTCGGTCGGCGCATCGTGGGATCGTGGCATCGGCGCATGCAGGCTCGATCAATGCATGTAGGCAGGCTTTGCAGGGTGCATGCATAGCAGGCTTCTGTCCTGGATGCGTGCGTAGACGTTTAATGCAAGGAACAGCCCAACGAAACCACGGCCCAACGGTCGAACAGCGACACCACCCAACGCGACCCCACTTGTCAGGTCGAACGGACGACACAGTCTAGCGTGGCCCCACTAGTCAGGGTTAACGGTCAACCCTTTGACCCGACGTCAACGTGCGTTGTGCCCAGTTATGAGGGTTTCTGGCAAGGGAGTGGGGAAAATTGAGCAAAAGTTAAGAGCGCGGGGATGAATGAGTAGAGCTAAGGAACTAGGGGCACATATGTAAAAATCCCAAAAATTATAGATACATTGGAGACGCATCGAGCATCCCCAAGCATAATTCATGCTCGTCCTCGAGTAGGTAAATGATAAAAACAGATTTTTTGATGTGGAATGCTACCTAACATGTTTATCTATGTAATTCTCGTTATTGTGGCATGAATGTTCAGATCCGTATGATTCAAAACAAAAGTTTAATATTGACATAAAAACAATAATACTTCAAGCATACTAACAAAATAATTATGTCTTCTCAAAATAACATGGCCAAAGAAAGCTTATCCCTACAAAATCATATAGTCTGGCTACGTTATATTGTGTGATGAAGGTGGAGCATAGCCAGACTATATGATTTTGGTCTGGTATCACCCCTAGGGCGGTGGTTGTGCTGGTAGAACCGGATAGGCGGGACAACCGCCCTGCCTAGCGGTACAACCGTTGGGGGTTAAAACCACTATGTAGGAGGAAGTGAGGACCTCTTTCTCCTCAAACGGAAGTTAAATTGGGTGGACATGAATGTGTATGTGCATAGATTCACCCAATACCTTTTGATGCGGATTCCCTCTTAATAGTACGGGATTCCTAGGACCAAAGAAATAAACATGTCGGAACCACCATCTTCGATCTTTTCCGTCCAGAGGGAATGCCTAATCGTCTTGAACCAAACGAGAGAGTACCTGAATAACTTGGCACACAATTAGACCATAAAGTGAGTTATCAGCATCACCAAAACACCAAGGATGGAAAATGTCCTAACAATCTCCCCCTTTTTGGTGGATGATGACAAACACACGATTTGCACTTGGAGTCTAGAAAATATAGACGGGGATCCCCCTATATGTGTGCACTAATATGATTTGCTTTTGAAATGCAAAGTGCTCACATAAGGATCAATGCTCCCCCTAGATTTTATAGACCAACCAATATGTACAAATGGAAAAGATAGATAATAAGCATACATATGTATGAAATAACCGCTAAGTAAATGAGACAACAAGATTAATGAATAAGATATGATAGATAGGGATCACATGTCTCACACCATGCACAATAAGTTCACAAGCCAAATCAAAGCAAATAGAAGTTCAACTCGAAGCAAATAAAACACACCCATGCAAATCCCGAGACCTAATAGAACTCTCTCCCCCTTTGGCATCAAGACACCAAAAAGGAAAAGAGCGATGCTAACGCCCCAGAGCTCAGTAGTCCTCGTCTGACTCCTCGGTCTCATCGGGATCAACGCCATCATACTCCTAGGCATCCTCCATATAATCATCATTAGCAGCATCAGTGGCGGCAGCGGAGGTGGAGGCAGCAAGCTGCCTAGAGGCCTCATCATTGGTCCATGTACTATGCTGACATATCCACTTATCCTTTGGGGTGATGCTCTTCTTGGATCCACTGTTCGCCGGGATGTTGAAGTGCTTCATCACTGCAATCTGTATGCATCGAGCATGCTTCTCATTCACATGTGCCTCATAAAGCTTCTTCTGAATGTGTCTCTGCAGGCAAAACGTCTTCTTCACCTTAGCGGTGAAGGAAATATGCCCTGGAGGCAATAATAAAGTTGTTATTTATATTTCCTTATATCATGATAAATGTTTATTATTCATGCTAGAATTGTATTAACCGGAAACTTAGTACATGTGTGAATACATAGAAAAATAGAGTGTCCCTAGTATGCCTCTACTTGACTAGCTCATTAATCAAAGATGGTTAAGTTTCCTAGCCATGGACATGTGTTGTCATTTGATGAACGGGATCACATCATTAGAGAATGATGTGATGGACAAGACCCATCCGTTAGCTTAGCATAATGATCATTTAGTTTTATTGCTATTGCTTTCTTCATGACTTATACATGTTCCTCTGACTATGAGATTATGCAACTCCCGAATACCGGAGGAACACTTTGTGTGCTATCAAATGTCACAACATAACTGGGTGATTATAAAGATGCTCTACAGGTGTCTCTGATGGTGTTTGTTGAGTTGGCATAGGTCGAGATTAGGATTTGTCACTCCGTGTATTGGAGAGGTATCTCTGGGCCCTCTCGATAATGCACATCACTATAAGCCTTGCAAGCAATGTGAATAATGAGTTAGTTGAGGGATGATGCATTACGGAACGAGTAAAGAGACTTGCCGGTAACGAGATTGAACTAGGTATGATGATACCGACGATCGAATCTCGGGCAAGTAACGTACCGATGACAAAGGGAACAACGTTTGTTGTTATGCGGTTTGACCGATAAAGAGCTTCGTAGAATATGTAGGAACCAATATGAGCATCCAGGTTCCGCTATTGGTCATTGACCGGAGATGTCTCTTGATCATGTCTACATAGTTCTCGAACCCGTAGGGTCCGCACCTTAACGTTCGATGACGATTTGTATTATGAGTTATGTGATTGGATGATCGAAGATTGTTCGGAGTCCCGGATGAGATCACAGACATGACGAGGAGTCTCGAAATGGTTGAGAGGTAAAGATTCATATATTGGAAGGTTTCATTCGGACATCGGAATGGTTCCGAGTGATTCAGGCATTTTTCCGGAGTACCGGGAGGTTACCGGAACCCCCGGGGGAAGATTGGGCCTACATGGGCCATAGGGAAGAGGGGAGGCAGCCCACAAGGGGCAGCCACGCCCCCTCCTTATAGGGAGTCTGAATTGGACTAGGGAGGGGGGCGCGCCCCCCTTCCTTCTCCTCCTCCTCTCCCTTTCCTCTTCCCCCTCTCTGGAAAAGGAAAGGGAGTCCAACTAGGATTGGGAGTCCTAGTTGGACTCCCCTCTATGACGCGCCCCCTAGGTGAGCCGCCTCCTCCTCCCCTCCTTTATGTACGGGGAAGTGGGCACCCCATAGAGACACCAAGTCTTCTCTTAGCCGTGTGCGGTGCCCCCTCCACAGTTAGACACCTCGGTCATATCGTCGTAGTGCTTAGGTGAAGCCCTGCGCCGGTAACTTCATCATCACCGTCACCACGCTGTCATGCTGACGGAACTCTCCCTCGTCCTCAACTGGATCAAGAGATCGAGGGACGTCATCGAGCTGAACGTGTGCTGAACGCGGAGGTGCCGTACGTTCGGTACTTGGATCGGTTAGATCGCGAAGACGTTCGACTACATCAACCGCGTTACTAAACGCTACCGCTTTCGGTCTACGTGGGTACGTGGACACACTCTCTCCGCTTGTTGCTATGCATCTCCTAGATAGATCTTGCGTGATCATAGGTAATTTTTTTGAAATACCGCGTTCCCCAATAGTGGCGTCCGAGCCAGGTCTATGCGTAGATGTTATATGCACGAGTAGAACACAATGAGTTGTGGGCGATGATACGTCTCGAACGTATCTACTTTTCCAAACACTTTTGCCCTTGTTTTGGACTCTAACTTGCATGATTTGAATGGAACTAACCCGGACTGACGCTGCTTTCAGCAGAACTGCCATGGTGTTATTTTTGTGCAGAAACAAAAGTTCTCAGAATGACGTGAAAATCCACGGAGACACGTTTTGGAATTAATGAAAAATATTGGCGAAAGAATCAGCATCCTGGGGCCCACACCCTGTCCACGAGGGTGCAGGGCGCGCCCCCTGCCTTGTGGCCCCCCTGGGACTCCACCGACCTCAACCCCAACTCCATATATTCACTTTCGGGGAGGAAAAAAATCAAAGAGAAGAATTCATCGTGTTTTATGATACGGAGCCGCCGCCAAGCCCTAATCTTCCTCGGGAGGGCTGATCTGGAGTCCGTTCGGGGCTCCGGAGAGGGGAATCCGTCGCCATCATCATCATCAACCAGCCTCCATCACCAATTTCATGATGCTCACCGCCGTGCGTGAGTAATCCCATCGTAGGCTTGCTGGACGGTGATGGGTTGGATGAGATTTACCATGTAATCAAGTTAGTTTTGTTAGGGTTTGATCCCTAGTATCCATTATGTTCTAAGATTGATGTTGCTATGACTTTGCTATGCTTAATGCTTGTCACTAGGGGCCGAGTGCCATGATTTCATATCTGAACCTATTATGTTTTCATGAATATATGTGAGTTCTTCATCCTATCTTGCAAGTCAATAGTCACCTACTATGTGTTATGATCCGGCAACCCCGAAGTGACAATAATCGGAACCACTACCGGTGATGATCGTAGTTTGAGGACTTCATGTATTCACTAAGTGTTAATGCTTTGGTTCAGTACTCTATTAAAAGGAGGCATCAGTGTCCCTTAGTTTCCAATAGGACCCCGCTGCCACGGGAGGGTAGGACAAAAGATGTCATGCAAGTTCTTTTCCATAAGCACGTATGACTATATTCGGAATACATGCCTACATTACATTGATGAACTGGAGCTAGTTCTGTGTCACCCTATGTTATAACTGTTGCATGAGGAATCGCATCCGACATAATTATCCATCATTGATCCATTGCCTACTAGCTTTTCACATATTGATCTTTGCTTAGTTACTTTTCCGTTGCCACTGTTACGATTGCTACAAAAACTGCTACTGTTACTTTTGCCACCGTTACCGTCACTTCCATACTACTTTGCTACTAAATACTTTGCTGCAGATATTAAGTATTTCAGGTGTGGTTGAATTGACAACTCAATTGCTAATACTTGAGAATATTCTTTGGCTCCCCTTGTGTCGAATCAATAAATTTGGGTTGAATACTCTACCTTCGAAAACTGTTGCGATCCCCTATACTTGCGGGTTATCAAGACTATTTTCTGGCGCCGTTGCCAGGGAGCATAGCTCTATTCTTTGAGGTACTTGGGATTTATATCTGTTGATCACTATGAGGAACTTGAAAGATGAAAGAACCAAGATTTTTCCCTCAACTACGAGGGGAGGTAAGGAACTGCCATCTAGCTCTGCACTTGATTCATCTTCTGTTATGAGTAAATTTGCGACACCTACACCTGTTATTGATTCTGATATGTCGCATGTTATTGACGATGCCACTTCTGCTATGCATGATGCCTATGATGAAACTACTTCTATGCTTGATAATACCGTGCCATTAGGTGAATTTCTTGATGAACAACTTGCTACACTACAAAAAAAGACACATCCGTGACATTTTGGGCCGAACAAAAAAAATTTCTGTCATACATATGACACTTCTATGACGATAATTGTGACAAAACCCGGTATCATCATAGATGTGGTGGGCTCCTACTTCTATGACAAAAAATCATGACAGAAAATGGGCTTTTCATCCTGGGCGGGCTGGAGACGCAGCTGCATGACATTCTTTGGGCCGTCCATGACGAAAAAAACCGTGGTAGAAGCGAGGGGGAGGAAAATTTCAGGGAGTTCCTGGTTACGGTGGGAGGTCGGGGGCCGAGCGATGCGCGTTCCTCTCGTACACGTACGTGCGTGTGTGCGAGGCGTTGGCTCTAACTGAACCCGAGCGAGGCGTGGGGCTCTAGCTGAACCCGAGCGATTGCACTGCAGGCTACGCGTTACTGAACCCGAGCGATCGATCGATGGCTGTTAACTGAACCCGATCGAGCAATTCCTTCGCTACTGCTACTAACT
>NC_057799.1:395904608-395913377 GCF_018294505.1 Triticum aestivum
TTTCGATCAACAGGACCCCCGTTTCGACTGTAGGAGGTCCGTTTCCTCCGTTTTGCGGTACGCCACACCCCTCCCGATCAACAGGACCCCGTTCCGAACGTAGGAGGTCCGTTTCCTCCGTTTTGCGGTACTCCAGGCCTCGTTTCCATCGCCTGTTCCGTCCAAGCCCTCCCGATGAACACGACCACGCATTCCGTTCCGACCCAGCCGGTTGGCTCCCACGCGTTCCGTTGCCTCCCGATGAACACGATGCATTCCGTTGCCTCCCCATGAACACGACTGATTCCATTGCCTCCCCATGAACACGACAACGACGCTGTTTCTCTGTTCCGACCCAGCCATGTACACGAGCCCTGGCCTACGTATGCGCGAGTAGGCGTTCGAGACCCCGCCCGTATGTACACATACGTGGCCGTATTTTCTTTCTTGCACCCTGGCCGTTGTACGTACGTTTACATGCTACGTACGCGCCTCTACTACGACACGTGCGCGCCTCTACTACGACAGTGCGCGCCTCTACATCGACCAGTATGTACGTACACGTTCGCGACCAGAATGACAACGCTACGTACGCTTCGACCAGGTGGGTCCCGACTGTCAGGCACTTCCTTGCCTGCGAAGATGTAGCTGGTGGGTCTCAGCAGTCAGGGGGCGAATCGTTTTTTTGCCCGGACGCACTTCCTTGCGTGCGAAGATGTAGCCGGTGGGTCCCAGCAGTCAGGGGGGCGAATCGTTTTTTTGCCCGGACGCACTTCCTTGCGTGCGAAGGTGTAGCTGGTGGGTCCCAGCAGTCAGGGGCGAATCGTTTTTTTGCCCGGACGCACTTCCTTGCGTGCGAAGATGAAGCTGGTGGGTCCCAGCAGTCAGGGGGAAACGTTTTTTCTGCGAAATACAGTGGCCCGTCCGGTGGGTCCCAGCTGTCAGGTGGAGGAATCATTATTTTCCGCGTAATAAGGAGGCACTTCCTTGCTGCGGCCGTGGACCCAGCTGTCAGCCTCTCCACGTACAGTCCACGTCCGATGGAAGTCGTTCCTTGACCATGTTGACCAGGTCGCGCCGAGAGCACCATGGCGGTGGACGACGGCGAGGCCTAGGAAGGGGACGACGCGGAGCCGGGGAAGACGCGGCAGTGGAAGCCCGCGCGGAGAGGAGTACGAGGGTTCACTGGTTCGGCTGCGGTGTGAGGCTGCCGTCGCCCGCAGGGCCTGGCCAGCGGTGGGAATAGTAGGGGGCGGTGAGGCCTCCGCGGCAGCACAGCCGGCCACGGGAGGCAGGAGCATGCGGAATGACCGGTGCTGCTTTGGGCGGCTGGAGCAAGAAGACCAGAGGTTGAAGAAGCACTACGGCCGTTGGATGGACATCGTACGGTCACTGGAGCTAGAATCGTTCATATTGACAAAGTTGACAAAGCCCTCCGTCCCCATCAACTTAGTTGGCCCACAAGTCATCCTCCCACTATGGTGGGTCCCAGCTAGCAAGGGTTATTCATTTTTTGTGCGTAATAAGGAGGCACTTCCTTGCGTGTGAAGATATAGCTGGTGGGTCCGACATGTCAGCGGGGGGAACGATTTTTTCACGAAATACAGAGGCCCTTCCGGTGGGTCCCAGCTGTCAGGTGGAGGAATCATTATTTTGCGTGTACAGTCCACGGCCGATGGATATCGTTCGTTGACCACGTTGACCAGGCCGCGCCGAGAGCACCATGGCGGTGGACGACGGCGAGGCCTAGGAAGGGAACGACACGGAGCTGGGGAAGACTCGGCAATGGTTGCCCACGCGGTGGGGAGTACGAGGGCTTACTGGTCCGGCTGCCATCGCCGGAAAATAACAGGAGGTGTGGGTGAGTAGAGGAACGGCCTGGCCAGCAATGAAGTAGGGTGGGGCCGTGCGGCCTGTGCGGCAGCACAGCCGGCCATGGGAGGTGGGAGCAGGCAGTCCCACCGGAGCTGGTTTGGGCGGATGGAGCAAGAAGATCAGATATTGAAGAAGCAACACGGCCGTTGGATTAACATCCAATGGTCACTGCTGCTAGAATCGTTTGTGGACTAAGTTGACAAAGCCAAAGTACACGTCAACCTAGTAGACCCACAAGTCAGCCTCCAAATCTGTCCCAAACAGCATACAGCCCGAAATTTCTAGCCAGATTGAAATTAATTTTAAATCTAAATATACCTTAATTTAAATTCAATGAAATTTTACCCGCACAAAAACAATGAAATTTAAAATATCAAAATCCGAAAGAAAACAGTATTTTTGAACTAATTGCCTGTTTGCTGTATTTTTTCATTATACAGCCCATTTATTATTACTTATAGCCCATTTCTTATTACTTATAGCCCATTTTCTGGGCAAAATGCATCCCTCCTTGTCTTGAAAGATTTCCGGCCCAGAAGGGCGTAGAAAAGCAAGTAGGCCTACGTTGGTTATTCTGCAAAAAACAAAATAGCTGGCTAGCCATTTTCAGAAAGGAAAAAAACAAACTGGGCTGGTCATGTGCTAAACATATGAAATAAAAGCCTGGGCTAGACGGGCCACGGGTCCCGCACAACCCAGTTGATACCCTTCTCCGTCCCGAAAAAACAAAATTACTGCGCGCGCTGCTGGGTCCCTACTGTCATCCTCACCATGTACAGTCATCTCCTTATTCCTCTCGGTTGTTGACCATGTTGACAACACCGGAGGGCGGCGCCGCAGCGAGCGAACCAAGGCGGAGGATGATGGTGAGGCCTCGGATGGGAACGAACATGAGCGGGGGAAGATCACAGCCAGCCGTGGGAGGCGGGAGCAGGCGGTCCCGCCAGCGCTGGTTTGGCTTTGGCGGCTCGAGGAAGAAGAGACTGAAGAAACGCGACAGACGTTGAATGTCAATCCAACGGTCAAGGTTGGCACAATCGTTTGTTGACTAAGCGGACACCAAGTAGCATACTTTTTTATATATAGGAAGAGAAGTGCGAGGAAAATGCGTTCGTCTGCCGTTCTCCTCACAGGGAACGTTCGCCACATAAGTGACTAGCACCCTTGGTTTTCAACCGAGAGGTCTTGGGTTTGAGTCCCAGGAACTCTCAATTTTGTCCTCCTTCCTTCCTCGCAAAAAAGGGAACGAAAATCAAAGACTTGGGAAGGCGTACAGAACAAGCTAGTGTACCAGTAAAGAGACGTTGCCGAGTTTTAGAAAAAAGAAAGACGTGCTCCTGTAGCTGGTTCGAATCCAAACCTAGACTATGACTATATATGGTGCTATGCTACTCTGCAAGTAATGAAACTTCCAACGTTCGCTTCTCCTCTTCTCTACTTACTCTGCCTAGCATCAGAAGCTCTGCCCGCAGCAACCATGTCCGCTGGCTGCTCGTCCACCTGCTCTTCAGCAGGCAACAACCAGATATGTGCCAAGTCGCCACCCGTACCATCGCCCGTGGGTCTCATCACACCCCCGCTGGCACACACACCGCAGCTGATTGCTCATCGCAACCCGCTGCCGTTGGTGTGGTGCCACTGCTGCAAATCACGCAGAGTCATCCATCGCATCTCAACCACAATCCGCAACCCTGGCCGAGTCTTCTACAAATGCCCGAATCATGGGGTAATAATATGTTTAAGTGTTGTTCTGCTGCTTTCAGTTGCTAATTTTTTTAATAGTTTGGTTGATGATCTTCCAATTTGATTCGTGCAGAAAAGGGAAGATTCGTGTGATTTGTATTTCTGGGAAGTTGCTGATGTGGGGGAATGCAACTACGCTGATTATTTGGTTAGCCGAGGAATCCCAATACCAGCAGGTTGGGGTGTTGGACAAGTAACTGAAGGAACGGGAGAAGAGGAAGATGCATAGCAGAAGGTTAAAGATGCAGTTCCTCTGATCATGGCCAAGCAATAGCTGCTGAACGGCCTTGACATCAATGAGGAGATGAAAGAGCTTGTGAAGATAATGGGCAAAATCGATGTGCTCTGTAGGATGATTGTCTCTTTATTTGCAGTGTATGTAGCACTTGTGATGTATTTAGTGGCTACAACATGAGCACTTTGCTGAAACTAGTAATGAATGAAACCTGTGTAGCAGGCTGGGCGTAGTGTTGTGAACATCTAATGATTTCTATTAACGGAAATCAGGGGGTACCCCCTTTTGCTCATATAAATAAATAAATAGCAGAGGCCCTGTCGGGTCAGCTTTGTTCTCATTCGAAGACGTCGAGCAAATTGCAGTCCAACAGCAAACTATGTCATCAAATTCAAGTTTCACGGCCAAATATGAGTACAACTAAACAACAATGTCATCATGTTTTAGTTGTCATACAATCACCAAACACAAATCATCATACATAACAAGTGATGTTCTCACAGCAAAATACTAAACAACATGTTCATCAGGTTTCAGTTGTCATAGCAAACACAATTTCACATAGTAGATAAAAAAGTCTTCTGACAGGCAAATACGACAAAAGCAATGTAATCATCATCCGCAGCAGCAGCGTCAACATCTTGGCCATGTGTATCAGTCTGAATCGTAATTCCTCACGGTGTCATCATCTTCTTCGTCCTCAACGTCCTCGAACGTTGGCTTCTTCTTGATCAACTCTTGTATGTCCACAGCACGACAGGCAATCTTTTCGCCGGCGTCATTGACGTGATGGTTCTCAAAGATATTAGGAACATCTATGTTATCTTGTACATCAGGAGCAGTGTAAGCATCATCTTGTTGTGCAACTTCATTAAACGAATTCCTCTGCTCAAACCTTTGCAATACTCTCCAGTCATCGCTACGTCAAATGTGTCTTCTAAGAAAAATATCTGTGTTGCTTGATTTGCCAAAATAAAAGGCTCGTTGGTCTGGTACGCCTCCTTGACATTGATGGATTTGAAATAATCATCAGCTCTGGGTTTTGCGATCCTGGAAAACATGTTATACCAACAACAGCACAACAGAACCACACACCGATGATCCTCGAACCTGGAGATATACTGGAACTGAACAATGTCTGTTATGTTAGCATACATTTCATTTGTCTCTTTGTCATACGTATCCGTGCTGATGATGGCACTGTTTTGTGTCTTCCTGCCTTCGTCTCGTGCAAGGGTGTTGTAGCGCACATCTCCAACAACGCAAGATTCATAATGTCTTACCCGAGTATCAGGACCCATTGCTAGTGAGTAAAGGGCATCATCAACTGTCTGCCCATCCTCCCGCATCTTCTTAACCTATGGTTAGAAAATAGACAAGCTGATCATCTTATGTACTCAATATATTAAAAAAACTGACAGTGCAATTCAAAAGCTTACATGGCTCTTGAACCATTTCGCAAATCCTCCCATAACCAGATTGTCAATGTTTCTTGGATTTTGCGGCAGTAACTCCTTTTTGTAGATGCTGCACAACATAGTGATCGCATTAAACATCTAAATATATAAGAATGTGCTGCAAGTTTAGTAGATTACGATGTATAAGCTGTAGTACTTAGCACTTACTTGATATAAGGTAGTATCTCAGGACAGTTATTCAACACATACCAAACCATTTTGTCCAAATCTTTATGTTTGTCCTCTTGTCGACTCTTCCCTGTAACTCGAACAGAATAATTGAAAACATTGAGCCCGAGATTGTCTTCATCCACCTCTTTGCTAAGCTGATCAGTTGTTTCAATGTATTTTGAGCAGGATGTCAACGCTTCTGTAGCAATGTAGGCCTCTGCAATGGAACCCTCGGGTCTAGCTCTGTTCCTAACATAGCCCTTGAAAGTGCCTAGCCGCCTTTCAATAGGGTACATCCAGCCATACTGTATTGGACCTCTAAGTAGTGCCTCATCAGGTAGATGAACAGCCAAATGCACCATCACATCAAAGAAGGCTGGAGGATATATCTTCTCAAGGTCGCATAGGATAGTTGGTATCTTGTCTCTAAGACGCTCCAAAGCATCTATCCTGATATTTCTACTGCAGAGTTCCCTGAAGAATTGTCCCAACTCTGCAACTGCTCTGTATAAGTCAGGGCGGCCCAATCCTCTAAGGATAACAGGTAAAACCCTTTGAAGTAGGACGTGGCAGTCATGAGTTTTCAACCCTTGTACCTTGTTTCCATCTGCACTGACTCTCCTTTCAGGGTTGGAAGCAAATCCATGTGAGAATCTCACATGTGACAGGACCTCGCAGAATTCTTTTCTTTTTACCTTGTCCAAGACGTACACAGCTGGTGCCATATCCCGTGGTTTACCTTCATCTTGCACCTACAAATCCTTTCTGATACCCAGGCGTGTCAAATCAATCCTAGATTTTAAGGTACCTTTCGTCTTGCCTTCAATATTAAGAAGTGTGCCGATAATGCTGTCACATATATTTTTCTCGATGTGCATCACATCAAGATTATGCCGCAGATCCAAATCTTTCCAATACTCCAAGTCCCACAAAGTGGACCTGCGGGTAAACAATAATCTCTCTTCTACCCTGCCACGCTTCCTTTTCCCGCTACCATTACCAGGATGGTTTCCTGATGTAATATGCCTGACCTTCTCTAATTCCACTTGCAGCTCATTGGCGGTGAGCCTCTTTGGCGCATCATGGTTTTCATGCTTTGTATTGAACACATGTCTTCGGTATTTTCTAGGATGCGGCTTGTCCTTGGCAAGGAAACGTCGGTGTCCAATGTAACAGATCTTGCTAAGTATTGCGTATGACAGCGGATTCCTGTCACAGCGAACACATGCATTGTAACCATGTGTCGTTCGCCCTGACATAGTGCCCAAAGCCGGATAATCATGGATGCACCAAATTATAACAGCACGCAGAAAGAAATCAGCTGGTGGGCTGCTATATAGGTCTCGAGTGAGAACACCCTTCCATAGTTGTTGAAGTTCCACCACAAGAGGCTCCATGAACAAATCAAAATCCTTTCCAGGACTTTTTGGACCTGGGATAAGCAAGGCCATCATGTAGTTTGATTCTTTGGTGCAGACATTTGGAGGCATGTTGTAAGGGATAACAAGCACTGGCCACATGCTATATGCGGCGCTCTGGTGGCCAAATGGGTTAAATCCATCTGAAGCTAAGCCAAGTCTAATGTTTCTCGGGTCAGCAGCAAACTCTTTGTGTTTATCATTGAAGCTTTTCCACTCACTACCATGAGATGGATGGCTCATTACATTCTGATCCCTGTACTCCTGGTTCCTAGAATGCCACAGTACATCCTCTCTTGTTTCAGCATCATGAAACAACCTCTGCAATCTTGGTGTAATTGGAAAATGTCTCAGAACATTATGAGGAATCCTCTTCACAGCATCGCCATCTTTCCATCTTGATGATTTGCATTTCGGGCATTCACTTAAGTTGGCATAATCCTTCCGGAACAGAACACAATTATTCTTACAAACATGGATCATATCATATCCAATTCCAACTACACGAAGGAAATTCTTCATTTTACTGTAGGTGTGTGGCAACTTAGACGCATCTGGGAAAGATTTGCGGAAAGCAGCCAACATCGCATCGAATGATTTGTTGGGCATCCGCTCAGATGTCTTCACCTGAAGAAAGGTGACCATAGCTGAGAATACTGACAGCTTATTTCCTAGGGTGACAGCAACGTTGCATTGTTCCAACATGCGGGCCCACCGTTTTTCTTCTACAGGTGAAAGTTCACGGAATGCACGAGCATTTCGTAGCATTGTTTCAATGTTGGTCAAACTCACTGGCTCTGCCACCACCACCTCCTCCTCCTCTTCCACCCGAGCATCGGCAGATCAAGATGGTGATCTGCTGCTTCCACGTAGTCAATAACATTGACGTTCACAGCTTCACCATGATGAACCCACCTAGTATATGTGACCGACATCCCATACAAGTGTAGATGATTTTGCACAGTTGACTGGGGTCTTGTAACTGAATTCATATGGCTGCTACATGGGCAGAGCACATCTGATTTCGGACCACCGTACTCAGCTCTGATAAAGTTCATGAAGTTTTCAACCCCCTCGACATATGCGGCGGAGAATCTTCGAGCAGAAGTTATCCAAGTCATGTCCATCTGTTAGACATACAAATTAGTTCTTCTACTAGATATTACAGGAAAAACATATATGCTTTTTTATGAAGTCCAGAAAAAAATACCTAGGTCGATGTCTAAAGCTATGGCAAGATATTTGGACGAGCAGATCTAAGTAACGAATATATGTAAAGCTAATTCAGCAAACAGATTTGAGTGCCAAATTATGGCAGGCTGTTTCAGCTGTCAATGAGGCCGAGCACACATCCATCAAACTATCGAACGCCATCGCAGCAACAAAGATCGAGTATAAATTCACCTAACAGATTGGCTACTAGACCATGGCAATCTACGTCACAATAAATATATGGCAGGATATTTTAGCAACTAATCGGCCTTGGCATGCCATCTCAGCTAAGCAGATTGAGTGCGGAACAGGGCAAGGAAGCTTCTTAAGCAGAGCATATTGACAGTAAACTACTTCGACAAACAGCGAGATTAACAGCGTCTATCAGCTAACATCTAGCGCTACACCGACATGAACGGGGCCTCAGTCTAGAATGCGCGTACCGTGGGAGAAGCTGACCGCCGTGCGTCTCCACACGAACGTCGCCAGCGGTGGCGGCGCTGACCGCCGCTCCACAAGAACGTAGCCAGAGGTGGCGGCGCGGCTAGAGGACGGCAGTCTACGAGAGCGTACTGTGGGAGCGAGAGGATCGCCGTGCGTCCCCTCGACGAACCGTGGCGCCGACGTATCGGCGCGGCGGGGAGGGCGGCTTTGGCGGAGCGAATGGAGTGGAGGGGGA
>NC_057799.1:395913540-395924820 GCF_018294505.1 Triticum aestivum
GGTCAGTTTCTCCAAGTGCAGTCCCACGTGTCAGTGAAGAGGCAAGCCGAAGCGCGTTCCGTTTGCGTGAGCCGTGTGCAGGACCGAACGTGTGTGGGGTGCAATGCGACCGCGACAGGAGTGTTGTGAGTGTACCGCCTTTTTTCCTTTTAAACTAGGTGCTTCGCCCCCTCAAAAAAAAATTTGTTGCTTCGCGCGATCCATCGATACTACTACTAGTAATCCGGTAATCCCGACTAAAACGGCGCGGCCGGGTCTTTTCCCGCGCGATATGCTAGGAGGTTGGCTTAGTTGGGTTTTTAGGACGAGTAATGCTACACCTACGTAATCCCAGTTACGTAATTAACGTAATGTGAAACGTCTGAGCTGTTGATTGTAGATTGGGGGGGAGGGAGGGGCCCACCACCATGAAAATCAGGGGAGGAGAGAGAGAGGCAATTTACGTTAACCCTTTCGTAGGTTCCCGTAGATGTAGAAAGATGTGAAATGCGTGAATGTGTAGTGGACGTACTATTGGAGTGCCTAAGATAATTTGTGTATGTATAGACCCTATGTGTTTATTTTACTTCGCATGTTAGATTTTCTCGGTTCAATAAAAAGCAGAGTTGGTGATGATGGTGTGCCTGTCATCCTGCAATATAGGCCGTCCGATCTATATCTAACGGATAGGAAGGAAACTATGAAAATTTACCCGCACTCCTCTCCACATTTGCAGATAAGGCTTTCCCTCGTTCATCCTTTTCTCCCACAAGATCTTGATCTTTCGTGCAACGCACGGGCATCTTGCTAGTACTCCTACAATATGTATATTATTGTGAAAGTTCATATACACCGGCCGAGATTAATGCAAACACGGCAGATTTTCATTACATTTCGAACTTTTATAGGACAGAAAAATAAAAGAAACCCGACCCTAAACCTATTCTACGGCGGCGACCGACGTCCTCCATCTGCGATCTCTATGTACGGGGGCGGGGTTCAAGACCCGTGAAGTGAAGGTGCGGTCTCCGGCGAGGAAGAGTAGAACACGGGATACGGACCGGCCAGTTGGCACACCATGCCCTGCCGCCTCCCATGCCCTACTCATCCTCGGAGGAGTCCCCGACCTCGGCGGTGCCGGACGTTGGACGGCGGCAAGTAGGACGCGTGGCTGACGGTGCTCCCGTCGTCGGCCGCCAGCGTGGCCACCGCTTGTGCGGTCGCGTCCGCGTCCGGCTACGCCGCTATTGCGTCGCGAGAGGCGACTTGAGCGAGGGCGGCGACCTCGAGCTTCATCCCCGAAGACAAGCTCTCCCGCAGAGCGTTCGCACTTGCGGTCATGGCGGATGTGGTGCCAGGTAGGAGGACGATGCGCTATGGTGTGGAGGTTAGTTGGGCGTTGCCGCTTTAAGTAGCGCATTCCGGTGAGGCCAAGCATCCGGGTGCGTCATTAAGGGTGCGTTTGGTTGTATTGCCCAGCTTGCCCACTAGCTGAGCTAGCCTAGCTAGCTTAGCTCGGATGGGCTACCTTTGCCTTAGCTACACGTTTGGTTCAAGGCCGTTGCTGGCAAGGGCCAGCAGCTAGTCCTTTGGTTGTGCCGCGGGCAAAGTAGCTCATCTTCACGGTATCCAAATCACTGATTACGAGTCGAAGGACTAGTCGATGGACTAGTCTATGAGTCGCACCTGTGGTGTCGACTGCAAATCTCATGTAGACTAATTCGATGAGTCGAGCGGTCGAGAGACTAGTCTGGAATAGTCGTGTACATTAAGTCGAATGACTCAAACTTTTCTTTAGAGGTGAGTGACTTAAAATTGGAGGGGATAACAGAGGTGCTCGGTCTGCGAGCCTGTCGGAGGGAAATTTTGTGGCTAGGTTTCAGTTTCGCTCCAGAGAGAACTGCCCACTCCTCTGGAGCTCTCCCTCTTCACTGGTTCTGCTGTCCAGATCCAGCCCTATCTCTGCTGGTTCCTGGACTGGTTCATCTGCTCCTGGATCCTCGCTTTGCAAGTAATTTCTCCCTTCTCTTACCATCATATATGGTTCCTCTATTGCTTGTTCCTGGGCTGGTTCCTCTACTGTTGGTTCCTGGTTTAAGTTTGCTTGTTTCCATTCAACATCCTTAGGTTTGAGCAGAGCTAGAGTTACAATGTCTACAACACCAGAGATATCTCAGACAGCATGCTCAGCAGCCACTTCAGCTCAAGCTGCTGAGGATTATGATCCATCAAAGGATCCTGCGAGGAAGCCAACTAGGACCAATGATCCAACATGGAAGTATGCCTTTTGGCCTGATCTGCAGGACAAATTGTCAATCCAGTGTGTTTTGTGTGGCAAAAACGTCTCTTCTGGTTACACAGTGGTGTTAATGTGTCTGAAAGCAACTGATGAAATCAGGAAAGAGATGCATTTGTACATGAAGACTAACTCAAACCAAGTTCAAAGCCGTGCATTCATTTGTATTGTATACTGTACTTGTATACTTATATAGTGTAATACTACATACTACTACTAGGTATTAGCAGTTATGTAGACTAGTCTCGCACTAGTCTAGACTAGTCACGATTAGTCTATGAGTCTCAACCTTGGAACGACTCAACGACTATTTGACTCGTAAACATTGATCCAAATACATCTAGCTTATAACAAATGCATCAACAATACAATATCGTTGAAAAAAATCAGTGAAACAGAGAAATGACTACTACAGGCAGATCAAGTTGTAAATAGTCATGCAAAAATTCAATGCAACTTTATGATTATAAATTTAACACACTTTGCGAACACACTGACTGATAAAAACAAAATATGAGTAACAAGCTTATTTTCCAGGAATGAAAAACTGAATGACATCATTACATGCAAGCATGAGGCATGGACATTATTTCTCTAGGAGATGACTCTGGAAGACATACAAAATAATCCT
Organism: Triticum aestivum; assembly: GCF_018294505.1. Taxonomy (NCBI): domain Eukaryota; kingdom Viridiplantae; phylum Streptophyta; class Magnoliopsida; order Poales; family Poaceae; genus Triticum; species Triticum aestivum. Next base: position 395,916,447 of record NC_057799.1, read on the forward strand.
AAAAATTTACAGCAAAATGAATCACATGTCGGGAGCAACATGAACGTGTTCAGGAAAGTTATCACCGACCCAGCGCCGCACAAACTCTTGAATAGCAGTCATCGGCCTCCCTTTCAACATGGATGCCACTTGTTCATTGGTGGCCAAAGATGTCTGTAGTGCAAGTCGGACGAAGAGAGGGTATTCTTCCATGTCATCAATTATTTTGAATAAATTCTCATTCGGATTGGTCACATGTGTGAATATACACAGTCTAGGACTACCGTAGACAAATCTTTGTTGATATAAATGAAACTAAGATGCAGACACAAGACAAAAAAAAGAGGAAGCTCTGTTCTTTTAGAAAATACATATGCAGAGCTAATGAAACAGTTCAGATGCCTGCTAAGTAGATTGCTCTGTATGCATATTTAGTACAGACCAAATTAAGGATTCAGATGCATCATACATGTTTCAGTAAAATCAATTCATGTCATGCACTTCTATAAGCTACTCAATTGGAGTCTGGTTTGGAATAAAAATCAAGAGCTGGGTAGTTGCCAACAACAGTATCCTTCCCAACCCCAACGCCACAGTGGCATTATACTACAGTTTGCTATCACCTTAGCCGTTCCAATCTAACCCCAAAGCCAGGTCACCCAACAAGAATCCAGCCTTGGATAAGACCACGGGGAGTATAGAAAGATAGTATTTACGATTTGTTGCTTCTAGTACTAATCAATTCCTGAACCAGCTGATCTATTGCCAAGAAAAGTGCACACGCATACATAGGAGAGATCAAGAGATGAGGCGGACACAGACCTGAGCAAGGCGGATGGGGGCGGACGCAGACTTGTGCAAGGCGGATGTAAGCTTTCCCTGTCAAATCTGATGCGCCTTCAGCTAATCATGGAGGGCAACTTGGGCCAACTCGCTCGATTTATCTCTGCAGCTTCGGAGGATTTCGTTGGGATGAGGAAAAATCAGAGGGGAAAGTGGAGGAGGAGGTCGGAGTGGAGAGCGTAGGTTTAGGGATTTGTTGCAGACGGACTTATCCATCCGGAGAGTTCCGCGTAGAATTCTTCGCGCGTTCCGGCTTTGCCGTCGAGGGCGAGCCGAATCGGCTCTCCCCGCAGAGCAAGGATTTTCTGGCCGAGCGAGGCTAGCTGCCCCCAAAAGCTAGGATATATTTGCGCTACCAAACGGTAAGCCTAGCCTAGCAAGGCAAAAACGATTTTTGCCAAGGAACCAAACGCACCCTAAGTCGCCGGAGTTGGTTCCTCGGGCACCGAGCCTCTTAACGACGACATATGAACGGACGACATGAATGCGGGAAGCTGGCGCTGGCTGGGAATGCACCGCGCGACGGCGCGAGGGACGAGGGTTTTGGTGTGCCAGGGTAGTCAGCTGCGGTCATAGCAACGTTGGAGATGCCCTTTGCTCACATGCGATCCCCGCATGTCATTGAAAAAGCAAGACGACCCGGCATGGTCTCAGGTTCGGAGGATGCAGTTGGCCGCGCTACACCACTCCGCGGACGCGTCGCGGCGCCCCGTGCATCCTCGACGAGCCGGGTGTTGGGGTGTGTTTGGATTGTGGCCAAAGTGCACCTTACCAAAATTTTGGTCATGACCCAAAGATTGGTCTTTGTTTGGATGGTTGCCATTTTTTTGGCATGCCAATGAACTCTAGCCAACTCTAGTTCATTTTTCTTGCCAATGTCAGCCAAATCATGGGCAACCAATACCTCAACCAAAATTTTGGTCATGACCCAAAGATTGGTCTTTGTTTGGATAGTTGCCATTTCTTTGGCATGCCAATGAACTCTAGCCAACTCTAGTTCATTTTTCTTGCCAATGTCGGCCAAATCATGGGCAATCAATACCTCAACCAAAATTTTGGCTACCCAATGCTTTGATGGGGCAACCTTGGGCACAAACCAAACATACCGTTGGTCGTGCCACAGCACTAACGCCACCCTCGGCACACTGAAACCGACCGTGTCTAGCGACGATATGAGCGTGTCGCTCACCGCGGTCGCCGTGTCTAGAGGCGGTGCTGGAGCTGAGCCCCGTTGTTGGCCCCAACGACCCACATGAACGGTTGTCGGTGGCGAGGAGGTCGTGGGCCAGCTCCTCCATTGGACTAGTCTGCGCTACGTCATCCCGACGGGTGTGCCCCACATGTCGGTTTCCCTGTTTTCCCGGCCATATTCGAGCGTCAGTGCTCCGTGTTGCGCATTAGGCCTTTCACTATGTAGGCCAAGCGAGACAACTTATTGTTTATTTGAGCCGTTCAAGTATAATCATGTGGCGTTTGCTTATTTCTCATTCCTCTCCAACCCTCTTCTCCATCGATCATGTCGCCCTCCAGTCGAGTCCATCCTCCCGCATGCCTCATTTGAACATTCCGCCGAGTATCATTCGCATGTACCCACCCTAGTCCTCTTTTAATAGATCTCCGGACCTCGAAATGATATCGAGAGGGAACGAGTGGGGGCACGTGATACCTAAGGCGGATTCAAAATTTTGAACCGGTGATCATAGCATCCGCAAATCATATATAAAGGGTATTCAATGTTCGTTTCGTTTTTGAACGAACAATATACTCCCCCTATCCTTTCTAGTTTACATATAAGTTTTATGTGTAGTCAAAGTATCTCTACTTTGATCAAAAAGGTATCAACATTCAACAACGCCCAATCAATATTGTTAGATTCGTACGTACTCCTAGATTTGTACTCGAGATGGTTTCCAATTTGACTATTGACAAGATTAATAGTACATGAGATGTATAATGTGAAAATTATATCATTGGAAACTCCTTTCACATACGAATTTGACCGTATGCTTTGTGTAAGTTGCATGTCATATATTATTACTCTAACATTTGGTCAAAGTTAGCCTCGAAAAACGCATTAGACCCTGTATGCTTTGTGTAAGTTGCATGTCATATATTATTACTCTAACATTTGTGTAAGTTGCATGTCATATATTATTACTCTAACATTTGGTCAAAGTAGTATAGTGGAAGTGGATCCTCTGACGTAGGTATCCCTGCCTTACCCTCCCTTTCGGTCACTTACTGGCGGACCCCATGCTTGCTAGGCCCCGCATGTCAGTTACTCAATGGGTTCGGCCACGTCAGGGGATCCTCATCCGTAGTATACTCCCTCTGTTTTTATTTACTCCACATAAAATGGAGGGAGTGGTGGTATAATAAATGACACGGGCGGGGGAGGGGGAGGGATGTCGGTTTGCTCTCAACTGTGGTCCCACAAGCGAGCGAAAATGCAAGACAAAGCGTGTTCCATTCGGTGAGCGACATGGAGGGTCCAGCATGCCGGGCTGCAACGCGAACGCGACAAGAGCGATGTACAGTCAAAACCGATTGACCGGTCGTCACCAGAACCACTATTCACACCAGAACCTTCGCTGCTCGGCCTACGCCAGCCACTGCCCTAAAACCACACCAAATCTCCAGCCCATTCCCCCACCTTTCGATCCCCTAGCCCGCATCAAGCGTCCCCTAGTTCGCTGGAAAGCCATGGTGCGCCGCAAGATCACTTACTACAAGATGCTGACGCCGGAGCGCTGCGCAGAAATCGCGGCGGCGGTCGGTGCCACAGACCTCCATTCCCAAGCTCGCTTTGCGGCGGGCCAATCCCCGAGTTCTCTGGAGCCAAGCTACGAGGAGGAGGAAGCTGATCCAATGTTCATGGCGGAGGTCGCGGCGCAGAAGGCCCCCGATGGGTATGAGATGATGGACGTCGACTTCGTGCCGGCGTCCGAGTCCCCCATGGTGCAGGCGGACCAGCGGTTCAACATGGCGATACTAAAGGAGGACTGGGAGGCAGAGGCTCAACTCGACGTGGAGCGCGTGCATGCCACTGCCATTGAGGCTCTCCTGCAGGCGGAACCGGATGTCGTGGATGTGAACCGGCCGGCGGAGGCTCAACTTGAGGCGGAGCACGCGGATGCCGCTGCCATCGAGGCCCTCCTGCAGGCGGAACCGGACGTCCTGGACTTGAACCGGGCGGCAGAGGCTCGACTCGACGCAGAGCGCGCGGATGCCGCTCTCATCGACGCCCTCCTGCAGGCGGAACCGGACGTCCTGGACTTGAACCGGGCGGCGGAGGCTTGACTCGACATGGAGCGCGCGGATGCCGCTGCCATCGAGGCCCTCCTGCAGGCGGAACCGGACGTCCTCGACTTGAATCGGGCTGTGCTCTCGTCCATGCAGAACGCCCGCATGCTCCACTTGAACGAGTAGCTGGAGGCCGAGGACAACCACGGTGCGGAGACACACGTCGGCAGCGACGGCTGGTTCGCGCCGGCAGCCAAAGACGACGAGGCCGTCTCTTTCCGCGAGCAGTGATAGTTTTTCTTTATGTTGTTGTTTTTATGGATCTTTTGCTGTGTAAAAACATATATTTGTTATGCAAGTCGCCTGACTTGGGTCAGTCTACCATTTCAGGCGGTTGGATGAATATCCTACGTCTCCTAACCCTTCTTTCCTTCTTCCTCACCTCTTCTTCTTCCCCAACAGACCACCGCACGGGCCGTACGGATACTCCCCAACATGTGGTTGGATAAACATACTCTATGAACGAAAATTATGTGTCAGCGATAGGATGGCTGAGTTTGGTTTGTTCACATGCGACAGCACGTGCAGTGAGGGTGTGTTCCCTTGGTTGGGTTTGCAGCGTGCAGGAGCGACTGTGTGAGGGTGCAGTGCGACCGCGGCGTGCAGGAGCGACCGTGTGAGGGTGCGGTGCGACCGCGACAGCCGTGCGCAAGTGTACCTCCTTCTCCTTTTGAAAACTTTAGGCAAGCTTGGCAAAAATGTGTGGCGAAGTTTGGCAATGCAAGGCCTAGACCCAAACAGGATAAGTACGTACGTACTAGGAGTACTAGTGTTAAAAAAGAAAGGCGGGGTTTTCCTTCGCGGGATTTAATCGATACAAATCCTCGTTTCACGTGTCAATTAATGCGTATTTTTTCTCCAAAGACCAAAGAGCTAACCATCTCACTCCTCATCGCTTGATTAATGCAGCGCCATGCAAACCAACCTTCTCACTTCCGCATGAATGCAGGGGATATTAATGTCCTTGGTTGCTAACCCCATCAATTTTGCCTCAATTAGTGTTAGTGGCCCTTTGCAAATTGTAATTTTGATATACTGGCCTTGTGTACAAAAAAATGGAGGTAGTAACTATATTTGACTTCCTTCCCCATTGCGGTGACGTCGACGATATCTTTTTTTTGGGTGGTTTGGCGAAGTGCGTTCGACGGAGAACACCATTGAGGGAGACCACCGTAAGTCGTTCGCAAGTGCCGCCTGCAAGCCGAGACAACCGCCTTATTTGCATCCAGGAAGTCCTTTACTAGTACTACTAGGAGTACTAGTGCGGTGAGATGGTTTCTCGAAGAAGACGATGGAGAAGCGGAGTCAGCGAAGAGTGAAATGATGGTTGCTTCGTCTGTGCTTTTGTGATTTGACGCCTCACTGCTTTGTGATTTGTGATAGAAGGGACAGGGGAGTAGACTCTGTGCTCTATACTGTACTACATGCGTCCAAGCATGGGAGAAAGAGGAGAGACGTTGCATTTTTCTATTCCTTCAATCAATCAATCAATCAATCAGGGAGCTTCGGTTCCATCTTTTTGGCTTTGGCAACACCGTCCACAATGGTTCCCACGATGCCAAAAGCTATTTTCACATTTGGCTACACATTGTGGATGCCCTTAACCGTACCACTTGGTTTTGCTCCTGTGTGCTATCTATACAAATCTCAATTATATTGATCTAAAAAATCATAGAATCAAGATTAGTAAAAAGGAGGTGATTTTGCCGCGCGGATGGCGGGGGAGGTTTCTTATTTGAGCAATGCTACATCCACGTAATGGTTTACGTAAAGTTACGAACTGATGTGATGTGGGACTATTTGATTGGATTAAAGGAGAGGATTAGGCCCACCCCACCTGAAAATCAGGGGGGCATATATAGATTAGATGGAAAGTATACGTAGCAGCTACGTAGCCCTTTGTAAGTCTAGGATTAGGCTTCTTATTTTCGGAGGATGTTGTCCTGGCGGTTTGCTAACATGCGGTCCCACGTGTCAATGCTTTACCAAGCCGATCCGCGTCCCACATGAGGCAGAACAACGGCAGAAGCAACACGTGGTTAAGTTGAAGAAGATGAGGGAGAAGCGGATTCAGAATGAGTGAAATGATGGTTGCTTCGTCCCTCCAACTTAACCGCGGGAAAGGTGCAGCTTTGTGATTTGACGCCTCATTGCTCATTACTACGCCGGCGCCATGACTGGGGTGCTTCACCCCGGCTGCTCTGCACTGTATTCCGGTATGGCACGTGGACCCGGTAGCTTGATGTCCCACATGTCGGCGATAGGGACTAGAAGATTTATGAAAGCGAGCGCTCTACTCTTACGACAGAGGAGTAGACGACACGACGGCCCAGTGAACTGTCACTTGTACTGTATAGTACTATAGTTTTGCTGTTTCGCACGATCCATCGATACAAACCCGATTAAACAGGAAAGGGCGGGATTTTTCCCGCGCGGTAGATGATATTGGCCATACATTTCAAAGGCAATTTTAATGTATGCAAATTGAATAATTATAAGTAACAATATGATATCTAGTAAAACTAAAAACACATATGATTTATTGTGTTAGAGTGTAGTAGTAGTGCTGTATTGCATAGTTGTTAGATGTAACATGCGAGAACGTGTAGAGATGTAGTTTTGGAGGGCCTACAGAGAGAAAAGCGTAATATGGTCACCGAACTTCAGAATAAGCTGATTACGGTCACTATATACGTTTTGCGGTGATTATACGGTCACTTGCTCACAGTTCAGCATCGGATTGCACTCTGTTGACCGGTGAAATAGTCTGCGTGGCGCCATGTTGAATAGTTAAATTGACCACGTTCCTTGTGGGTCCCACCTGTCAGTTCGCATAGGCAAAAGGTCAGATAAACACAAATTTATGCAGGCGCGACAAGGCTCCAACCCGTGCGCGGGAATCACCTGGTTGTGTATGTGTCTGTCAGGGCCTGATGTGTGCGCATGCACGTGTAGGTTGAGCACTTGAGCGTGAGAGTGTGTGTTGGTCGCGTGGTGTACTGGTGTGTGCATGCATGCGTGCGTGTGTGCGTGTGAGTGTTGCGTGCGTGTGTGTGAGTGTTGCGTGCGTGCGTGGCTGCGTGTGTACGTGTGAGTGTTGCGTGTGTGCGTGGGTGCATGTGTTTGTGTGAGTGTTGCGTGGATGCAGTTCGTGTGCATGCGTGCGTGTGTGTATAATCACCACACCAGCTCCTGTGGGTTAAAATAGACGGCTCAGCATACCAATACAAGGCCACCTTGTCCGCTGTGCCCGCGGTCATGACTTCGAACCACCGTCCAAATATTTTTTTGTCGTTTGTTTTCATTCTTACTAGCAAGATGCCCGTGTGTTGCACGTAACATCAAGATGCATTTGTATGACTTGTTTATCTTGTGAGTGAAAAGGATGAACGAGGGAAGGCCTTGTTTGCAAATGTGGAGAGGTGTGTGGGTACCTTATTGCAAAATTGCCATAGTTTCTTTCCTATCCGTCAGATATAAATCGGACGGCCTATATTGCAGGATGGCAGGCACACCATCATCACCAACTCTGTTTTTTATAAGAGTGTATTTTATGTATTTTATAAGAGTGTAGATGTAGAGTAGATACAAGTCGACAGGTGGGCACGATGGTAGTGAGATAATGTGATGCAACACTAGAGGTGCCACGTGGAGCGTTTAACTGGTCAACTAGTCATGTCATGAGCAAATAAAGAGTTGTACGGTGAGCCCGTGACTGTATAATAACCACTAAACGTAAATGGTGACCGTAATGAGTGGATTCTGAAGTCCAATGTACATATCGTGCTTTCGCTTCAAATACAATGATCGTCATTGCATATATCGCGAGAGAAAGATGAAACATGCGTGAATTTTCTGGGGGCTTACTTTTAGAGGACCTGGAGATAGTTTTGTGTGCATACGTGAAAGGGGCGTACAGGGGGGTATGCGATGGAGAGAGAGAGATGCTCTTCGTTTCTCTTTGTTATGACTAACTTTGTATATAGTATAAAAATATACAAATTCACAGTGCGGAATAAATATCATTGTGGGCACCATGCAATGCAAATTAGCGTTCGTACTCCTCCATATAACTTTGTAATATTGTATATATATGTAGAAACTCTAAAATAATTTTTTGGCCACACTTTATTCAAAAGGAATGTTGTATGCGAAATAAACGTGAAGAGAGGGCTTTTTAGATCAATGGGGTACGTGATGTAACATGTGTGAATGTGTAGTTGATGCATTTGGCGGGGCCTAGAGAGGT
>NC_057799.1:395925240-396009805 GCF_018294505.1 Triticum aestivum
AGAGAGAGAGACGAATATGACGTCACGACAAGAGATTCCATTCCCTTGATTGTGTATATGCAAGGGGGAGGGAATAGAGGCACCAGGAGAAATTTTCTGTGTGTGTGTGTGGTGTTTGTGTTGGTATGTGTGGGTGTGAGAAGATAATGAGACGTGGGGGCAGAGGGTGTCTCACCGCGTGAGGTCCGGTGGGTCGAGGTGAGGCCCTTCGTTCGGTTCCGTCCTGCGCCACATTGGTCGGCCCGTGACGCATTTAGGAAGACCCATGGATGACTAGTCGTACAAGACAAAGATAGCAGAATTGTGAAGGACTCTATGTCCACGGACAAAGCCGACTAGGATTTGTAACCCTAGGTTCTCGGACTAAGGTAACCCCTTTATCTCTGATATTACTATTCATCCAACCTAACTTTAAGGGGCATCCTACAGAATGCTCTGCTAGAACTATACTCGTCGATTAGGAAGAGAGGTGTGAGACAATGCGTGAGAGACAGGCGTAAAGATAATGTGCGTACATGAGACACGTAGGCAGGTCCATGTATATAGAAAGGGTCGATGAGGATTGTGCGTGTGTATGTTTGCGAGAGGAAGAGTGCTTGTGATAAAGGTTAGTGAAAATAGTTGTAAATGGTTACGAGAGGGAGGGTTATATCTAGAGCATGTGTGCGAGAAAGACACCTCGGGAGAGAGTGTGAGCATGTGTGAGAGACCACCGATGGAGAGTGAAACTACACGTAAAAGACTGCTCTACACATTGATTAAAGATATAAATTGTATCCAAATATTAGGATGGGATCATGATATTTGCAATTCACGTAAGGAGCGGACATTGATCCACCAGACATCTAGATTCTATCGAATTTGAGCATGTCTATGTTATTATTCGACATCATTGATCCACATAGTTAGTATTTTGAACTCCAGACAATGCATCGCTTTAGCAATCGAATATAAACGTGAGTATAGTTCATGTTGTGTGTGTAAAGCACATTATACGTATGAAAGTTACATAATGGACATTATAAATAGCTACCTATGAACTAGCATACATTTGAATTCAACTTAAGGTGGTTTAAAAAAATCGAATTCAACATGAAGTCCATTCAATTATTTGAATTTGATATCATGGCATTTGTAAACCATACCTAAATTATGGGGGCACCAATCTTTGCTCTGATTTTGTACATAATAGCATATGTAGTCGTGTACAAAATAGATTCAAATTTAGTTCCTCCATTGGAAAATAATCGTAGTTATAGGATTTTCAAGTGTCAAAATTTCAAAAAGAAGCGGATAATTTAATGAGGTTTTCAAACATACAAGGTCAAATATAACGTTGTCTATTTAGGTCAATCCTCATAGTTCAAGAGTACTCTAAACGTGAATGCTTGTGTTTCAAAATTTCGAACGAAGTGCCAAAAGAGCCTCTACTCGCCCGAAACCGCGTGAGATCAATGTTTGGTAGTACAAGGAAATTACTTTTCAAATAACTCCGACCCGTGAAACCTACCGGCCCGACGTCCAAAGGTCTAAACCGGGGTAGGTTTGTAGCTTCATCTAGATGCCACCCAACCGCATCCGAAAAACATTCATACACAATGGCCGCCTAAGCACACATGCACACGGCCGAAATCGCTCCCGCCAACTATTTGGGACACCTGGGATTACCATCCTACCCCCCCCGTGGTAGGTCCGAAATTTAAGAGGGGGGCAAAGTTTGTACTTTCCCCAAATTTCAAACAAGCGTGTCCCATCTTCTGTTCAAAAAAGCCAAAAACAAGCGCATCCCAGACCGAAACATGGTTCCCCCCACCCGTCTGATTCTCCATTCATACTCCGTGGGCGCCAAAACTACCTCTCCACCAGCCGCGAAACCCCGGCGTCCTTCGTCCGCCACCCCATCCCACCCATCAACCGCCGCCCTCCTCCATCATGCCGGAGCCGATACCCCGACGTCGTCGTCCACCGCAACCTCAACCGCAACGCCCTCCACGGCTAGTAGTTGAAGCCGAGGCCGAGCCGTCCGTACCCGAGCCAGTTCAACCACGCCGTCCTGCGCCTCACCGCTGCCGCTCCAACTTCGCCACCCTCCACCGCACCGGAGCTGTTCCTGCTACGCCGTCCTTCGCCGCCTCGGATCTGCTTCCCCTCCGCCGACAAACGGCCACGACAACACAGTCAACAATTTGGCCATGGGTTCGTCCAAGCCTGCACCCTCTAGAACATCGGTTTCCCCGGTAAAAAGAAGAAGATCGGCGCGACATGTGGAGGTGACCACACCGGCAACCGAAAAAGGTACTCCTCTTCCCTTATTCGTGCAAATCTTACGTCTCCGCTTGCACGGTATTCATCCCACAGAAGACACTAGTTGACCGCTTCTTCTTGATACTAGATGTTCCTAGTAACTCGTGATGCACAAGGTTTCTCCACATATACTATTTCACCTTAGCTAGAGGTCCATCGCCCCCCTGAATTTCAATTTCTGGCCAGTTGATTCCCAATTAACGGAAGCATTCCCCGGCATAACAGGCGCTAGTACGCCTATTACACCCGGGAAGCAGCGCCTTGGTGTTTATCTTAGGGGCGTGTGCGGCCTAGAGCTACTGGTGCCCGATCTGGAGGTTGGCCGGGATTAAAGGGATGGCCTGGGGGCGCTGCCAAGCACGGCGGTGGTGTGAGGTCGATGGGAGGGCGGGGCGGCGGAGGCAGGGGTCTGGCTGGTGGTCGCTGGCGGTTCGAGAAAAATCGTCAACAGTGACTGGCGGGAGGTAGACGAAGGCCATCTGCCCATTCCTTATAGATCGGACGGTTCATTAAAAAAATTGACCGACCTATTTATTTTCAGTCGACAGTTATCTTAGATATGACCACATGTGGTGGTGTGCTGGAGGAGTACCTGCATTTCCTGTGCTCATATATTACAAAATCATACGGAGTAGAATCTAATTTTGTTTGCCATGCAATGTTGTAGAGCTATCATATGTCTCCTGTCATTTATTTTTCAGCCACCTGCTATCTGCTACTTTTACAGTGCACTAGTTCTGCACACACTTCAGCCTTACTCTCACTATTGTGTTTTTATGCAAGGGTATTTCAGACTCTGCTGCCATGAGAGAAGCCAAAAAGAAAAGAGAGAAGTCGCTCCAGCTTCGTATGCGGGTAGGCAAGACACGTTACAGCGCTATAAAGGGTGCAGTGTCAGCAGATGGAGACGGTAAAAGTAGCTCTGCAGTTGATGACCTCGCTCGCAATGAACCACCATCCCAGGTGCTTGCTTTAACTTCGCGGTGTCATATGTGGTTGCATGTTCCATATGGTGTCTAGCTTGTATTCGAAAGGCCGAAGTTGGTAAGATAAGGAAAGATATATTTTTTTACATGAACCACCATCCCGTGAGCACCAGAAGACAAATAGCTAGTCAGGGCACTGGCCGAGCCAGTGACAAGCCCAGCAAAGATAAGCATCACCTGGAAGCCAACTAAAAAGCTGCGATGGTGGCGAAGCAGCCCGCCTCTCACCAGGCTCTCAGGTCCTAGATGGTCATGCTCACCACTCTAGCCGGATGTCTAGCTTGTATTGCTTCCAATTTGGTTAAATTGCATCTGCTTAGCTTACACATTATACCTTTTAATATGACATGCCTTTCTGTTTTGGTACATACTAGTACCTCTGTGTATTAACCATGTTCTTACATCAAACTAATGTTCTTGTGTATCCCTCATCAATCACTTATGACGAGGCCGGCAGGCAAGGGGACTACTCCTCATTTAAAGAGTGCAGCGTCAGCCTCCCGACATGATTCTCAAGAAACAGAAATGCTAGATGAAGATAGTGAACGTAGCTCTGTAGTTGATTACAGCATTTCCCCTACACTAGCATTGCAGGTGCTTGCTCTAACTTGGCAGCGTGATATGTGGTTGCATGTTGCATATGGTGTCTAGATTGTAATTCTTCCAATCTGGTTAAACTGCATGTGCTAGTCTGCTTAGCTTATACATTATACCTGTTAATGTGACATGCCTTCCTGTATTTAGTACATAGTACATCTGTCTATTAAGCATGTCCTTACATAAAACTATTTTTTTGTATCCCGCATCAATCAACATGACGAGACACCTTTAGTATATGCAGTGCGATATTAGTTGCATCTTTCATATGATTTATAGCATGCGCTGCTTCTAATTTGTTGAAATTCCATTTATGATGGGACGCTTTTAACTTGGCAGAGTCATATTGGTTGCATCTTTCATGTGGTGTCTAGCTTGCATTGCTTCTTATTTGCTGGAATGGTTTCTGCTTAGTTTACACAAACAGTTGTGAACATTCAATGCCGTCCAGTTTTTCGTACATATTCCATCCTGGTATCATGTGTTTGCCTTACATCAAAGTAGTGATTGTCAGTATCATGCATGAATGAGTTCTGAAGAGAGAATTTTATTGCTTTTTCTTATCGGTTTTACTAGACAATTCAAAATCAATAAAGTGGAAGGAAGTTAGCAAGGCAGCGGATAAAGGTGCTCCTTCCGAACGGAGGGCCTCTACAGTTTCTACTCCTCCACACCCCCAAGATGATTTCCAAGACAACAGATGCATAGACACTCAACAAAGCTGTGTTTATGATGAGCACGTCTCCCCTAGTGCAACATCACTGGTGCTCCCTCTAACTTGGCACTGTTATATGTGGTTGCATGTTATGTGTGATGTCAAGCTTGTATTGCTTCAAATTTTGTTGAATTCCATCTCCTTACTTTACACATTATACTTGAGACACGTGTTCCTGTTTCTAGAACATACAATATCTGTCTATCACACCATGTTCTTACATCAAATTACTACCATTGTGTAACCTGCAACAATCACTTATCATAAGACACGTTTGGGTTCGGAGTGTGATATAGGTTACATCTCACATTCTTTTCTAGCTTGTACTACTAATTTGTTGAAATGGCACTTATGACGAGACAGTTTTAACTTGGTAGAGTGATATTCGTTGCATCTTTCATATGGTATCTAGCTTTCATTGCTTCTAATTTGTTGAAATGCCTTCTCCTTAGTTTACACATCATAAGCTGTGAATATGCAATGCTGTGAATATGCAATGGCACTAATGACGAGAGACCTCTAACATGGTAGTGTGATGTTGTTTGCATCTTGCATATGATTTATTTCTTGTACTGCTTCACATTTGTTTAAACGCCATTTATGATGAGAAACTGTTAACTTGGCAGAGCGATATTTGTAGCATCTTTCATATGGTGTCTACCTTCCATTGCATTGCTTCTAATTTGGTGAAATGTCTTCTTCTTAGTTTACACATCATAGTTCTAGTTATCTCTTCCGTCCTGTTTTTCATACATATTACATCCTCCTATCATGTGGTTATCTAACATCAAAGTTCAGTTCGTCTGCATCACGCATCAATTTGTTCTGAAGAACTAAATTGTTATTCATTTTTCTTGTCAGCTTGACTTAACATGGCACAGAGAAAGAGGAAGAAACATAGAATGGCAGGGAATGAGAAGCGGATGAATCCTGTAGATTCTGCTGGTACTGATGGTGCAATAGAAGGTCAAAGTCCAGCGGAAAATTCTACAAACACGGCATCCCATGCTACACGAGTTGCAAAAAAAGCCAAACAGAAACAAATAGCTGCCACCAAACAAGCAGAGACAACCCTAGTTCTTGCAACACCTACCAAAGTACTACCAGCTGCATGACTTACTCGTGCGTCAACTGAGCTAGCAGCACGTTCCCAAGCTCCCTTGCCACCTGACACTACTTCCCAAGCACTCTTGACACAAGACGAGTTGGCAATATCAGATGAACCTTGTGAGCTTCAACAGCAAGAAGGTAGTTGTTGTAGTCAAGTTACAGTTGCATGCTTCTTTATATGTAGTCTCACAGTTTGATGTACACTAACACTTCCTATGTTCGTTGTTGGACTAGCACCTAGGCGCAAGAGGAAACAAACATCAGGGATAATGCTCGATAGGTTAACTAAATCTAGAGGAGGAAGAATGGAGATCCGTTTTGAGGCAGGTTTAAAAAGGCCACGTGATGCTACAGAGTCAGCCAAGTTAGTATCAGAGGCAGCGGTTGCCGTTAGGTGTCATGTACGTATCCTCCCAACATGGATTCAGTACAGGAATGACAAAGACAAAATCCAGTTCAACACCTTCCTCGACCATTTATCTGTAAGTATGGTTATGTATGGAAACTAGTAATATCGTCTTGCTCTGTCCCATACTTTCTAGGTTGCTGATAATGAGACTCCCATAATTTTCAACAGATGAGGTTCAAGTTTGATAGCCAAGATGATGCAACCAGACAAGCTTGCACCCATGTTTTCAAGTCTGCTCTGCGATAGTATCAGTATAACTTGAGGAAAACTCACTTTGAAGGCAAGGCTAACAGTGAACTTTCCCAAACATCTCCAGTGGAAAATATATCGGATGAAAACTGGAGGGGCCTTGTTAAACACTGGTCTGATCCGAAGTATTAGGTACATTATATATATGTGATCAGATCACATGTTGAAGTCCTATTTACGCATGTGCCACACAAATCTATCTTCTTGTAGGTGAACTATTCAAAGAACAAGGCCAACCGTACGAAAGTGAAATTCCAACAGATGACAGGATCTCGTAGCTATATTGCACACTACGAGGCTCTTGTAATTAGCTGCTGTTTCACTCTTTTTGCTGTACCATATTATCAGATCTATATTGACTTGTTCGAAATGCAGAGGAAAGCCCGCAAGGACCAAAAAGTACCTGAACCAAATGTTGTGGAAATCTTCAAGGACTGTCACACCAGCAAGAAGAAGGGCATGACTACACCAGTCAAAGCCGCTGTTGTAAGTCCTTAATCCTCATGCCTTTTAACTACTACTTACTCTGACTTGTGCCTTGAACTGCATGGTTTGCAGCCATTGTCTATTACTCTTTTCAATTTTATACACAATTGTCTTAGCGTATCATTGCACCTTACAAGGTTTAAAAGAGAGGAGTGATGTTCCTTTGATCTTGACCCGTAATCTAGTTCCGTGCTGTACTTGCTCACACAATGTTACAATTGCCTGTTTGTCCGTTCTCAGTTGTTTTGTGATATGAATGATGGCATACTATGCTTACCGTATTATAAACTTCGTCTCTTTATCCTTAGCCCTCAATACAATGTGAAGAAATAGACAATACATTAGCGATGGTACATGGTCATATGTTTGGAACCTGGTTTTATTATGTACTTTGCAATAAAATACAACTAATATTTTACATGGGTTCACCAGAATAAGTTCTGTATATAGACCAAAGCTATTTTGTTTGGTTTTGCTGCCTCCTTAATATCTTCTGTTCTGGTACTACTAATGTAAAACCTCAACTTTTCAGCGAGCTATGGAAAAAATGGTGGAACCGCCACCTTCTGAAGGTGGCGAGGCAACTATAACCGCAATGTCAGCTCTTGCTGCAGTGGGTCAGTACCTGTCCACTAACAGTGCCAAAAGCACGTTCCTGCATAATAGTGGGTTGGTTGTTAAGGCAATATCATCCAAACTGCCTCATGATCAACATATGCAAGCTCAAAGCAATGTTGTATCTGCGCTCCAGACACAAGTCCATTCCCTAACAGAGACCCTTTGTGAAACAAGGAGAAACATTGCTCAATGTCGTCAAGATATGCATGGTTTTGAAACCAGACTATCAGACATTTGCTATGTTGTTCAGGAGCCTAGGGGAAATGAAGGCGAGGGTTATGGTGCTCCATTAGACAATACAACATGAAAATGTAACAGTCAGGTCAAATGAACTGAGCTTCTGAACTTCTGGTGGTGCATTTATCTGCTAGACTGTTAAGTTTTATGCCAACCTTCCTTTTGTTATATAGTTGTAATTTGTTTTGGTGCGATACAAAATTTATTCTTAAAGTGCAGCCACCGGCTGAAGAAAACAGCAAGCCATTTTTGTATAGTGTAGGGTGTTCCCTATATTTGCACTGGTGGCGATCTTTAATGCCGAGTGGATGTAATCTGTGCAATCGCCTTAATAGCCTAGCGTTAGTTTCGGCCTTATTTATTTCCTAGTCTTCTTTTTCCCTGGTTTGCTAGTGGCCGCAACTACCATGGGCCATATACGGGCCATAGGATCCATGGGTCTCCTACGGGCCGTCGATAAATGGGCCTGTAATCGGTGGGCCTCGGGCCATCGGATAAATGGGTCTACATGGGCCGTAATCGGGCGTAATTGGTATCGGCCCAGCACGGTAACAGGCCGTTAACAGGCCGTAGGACAGCAAAGGCTTAATTCTGTCACAGGCATAACGGGTCGTTAATGGGCCAGAATATAGGACGGGCTGGAAATGGTGCAACGGGTTAACAGGCCAGAAACGGGCCGACTCTTGCCATGGGCCGAATTTGGCCCATTAGGGTAACAGGCCAGTAACGGGCCGAATCTTGCCATGGGCCGAATTTGGCCCATTAGAGGAACATGCCAGTAACGGGCCGACTCTTGCCATGTGCCGAATTTGGCCCATTAGGGGAACAGGCCAGTAACGGGCTGGAAGTAATCGAGGGCCGAAAAGGAGCCCAAGAACGTATGGGCTGTCAATAGGCCGAAAGCTAACACGGGCTGGAAACGGCCCATGTAAATCACAGGCCGTTAACGGGTATAAAGAAAATTACTGTTCATTATGGGCTAGAGTCACCGTGGGCCTGTAAAGGGCCGAAAGATACGAAGGCCTCATATGGGCCGAAAGATGTCGTGGGCCATACATGGGCCGAAAGTGAAATGGGCTGGTGTTATATTCGACGGCCCACATGACGTTGTTGGGCCGATTTCCTTTAGGGCCTAACGGGCCGTGAGTTAACGGGCCGTAAAATGGGCTATTTGCGAAGAGACCGTTAACAGGCTTTTCATGGGCCAGCCCGTTAACTTTTGACCAAGTCAAACGGGCCGGCTTTGTAAGCTAAATGGGCCAGTGGTGGGCCATGGCACGTGTCGACATATCATAGGCGCCTATCTGACCCACTGACGAGCTGACACGTGTTTCGTCCGGCCAATAAGAATTTTACACGTGGAAATTTCCCATTGGTCGGGGCTCTTAACGGGTTATCGGATCCAAAACCCGACCCGATAGCTTAACGGCGTTCCGTTATGGTGGATGCCACGTGTCGGTCACCCTTGACGAAAGCACTTCTGTGACGCGTGATTTATCGTCATGGAAGTGGAAACTTCCGTGATGATGATTTTGGTAATGTCATGGAACACTTCTACGACAGCACAAGTATGACTATCTTGATTCTGTCATAAAATCGTCATGGATGTACATGCATGACAAAAAACGCGACCTACTGTGACAAACACGTATCTTCACGGAAGTGTATTTTTTTGTAGTGCTAGGGTTAGAGAGAATGAAATTATTGAAACAGATAATATTGATGAAAGTGATGATGAAGATTCTCCCCCTAGATATGAATTGCCTGATGTGCCTAAGGGTTATGTTATGGATGAAGAAACTGCTAGAGACCTTTTTGCTTGCAAAGATAGATATGATCTTAAGAAACTGTTAGCTAAGCTGAAAGAAAAGTCTTTGAATGCTAGAATGAAATATGACCCTGCTTTTGCTACTTCACCTATCTATATTTCTGATAAAGATTATGATTTCTCTGTTGATCCTGAGTTAATTACTTTGGTTGAATCTGATCCTTTTTATGGCTATGAATCTGAAACTATTGTGGCACATCTTACTAAATTGAATGATATAGCCACCATATTCACTCACGAGGAAAAAATTCGTTGCTACTATATCCTTAAGTTATTTCCGTTCTCATTAAAGGGTGATGCTAAAATATGGTTTAATTCTCTTGCTCCTGGTTGTGTGCGTAGTCCCCATGATATGATTTATTACTTCTCTGCTAAATATTTCCCCGCTCATAAGAAACAAGCTGCCTTAAGGGAAATATATAATTTTGTGCAAATTGAAGAAGAGAGTCTCCCACAAGCTTGGGGGAGGCTTCTCCGATTACTTAATGCTTTTCCCGATCATCCTATCAAGAAAAATGAAATATTTGATGTCTTTTATAATGGACTAAGCGATGCTTCCAGAGACCACTTGGATAGTTGTGCTGGTTGTGTTTTCAGGGAAAGAACTGTTGAGCAAGCTGAATTGCTATTGAATAATATATTGAGTAATGATAATGATTGGACACTTCCTGAACCAACTCCTAAGCCAACTCCAAAGAGAAGGGGTATTCTATTTCTCAGTCCTTAAGATATGCAAGAGGCAAAGAAATCTATGAAAGAAAAGGGTATTAAAGCTGAAGATGTTAAGAATTTACCACCTATTGAAGAAATACATGGTCTTAATAACCCGACACAGGTAGTAAAGGTAAATTCTCTCTATAGATTTGATGAAGGTGATATTCCTCATAATAAGTCTGCTAGCCAATGCTTGGATGAGTTTGATAATTTTATTGTTAAACAAGAAAACTTCAATGCTTATGTTGGTAGACAATTGAAAAGTAATGCTTATATGGTTGAACACTTGAGTGATTATATGTCTAGAGTTAAAGGTGACCTTAAACTTATTAGTAAACATGCTTCGATGGTTACCACTCAGGTAGAACAAGTGCTTAAAGCACAAGATGATTTTCTCAATGAATTAAATAATAAGAAAAATGATAATGCCGTTAGAGTTATGACTAGAGGGGGTAGAATGACTCAGGAACCTTTGTATCCTGAGGGACACCCTAAGAGAGTTGAGAAATATTCTAAGAGAACTAATGTTGATGCACCTAGTCCTTCTAAGAAGAAGAAAAAGAAAAATGATAGGACTTTGCATGCTTCTAGTGAACCTGTTGTTGACACACCTGAGAATCCCAATGATATCTCTATTTTTGATGCTGGAACACAATCTGGTAATGAACATGAACCTAGTGATAATGATGATGTTCATGTTGATGCTCAACCTAGCAATAACAATGATGTAGAGATTGAACCTGTTGTTGATCTTGATAACCCACAATCAAAGAATCAACGTTATGATAAGAGAGACTTTGTTGCTAGGAAGCACGGTAAAGAAAGAGAACCATGGGTTCAGAAACCCATGCCTTTTCCTCCTAAACCATCCAAGAAAAAGGATGATGAGGATTTTGAGCGCTTTGCTGAAATGATTAGACCTATCTTTTTGCGTATGCGTTTGACTGATATGCTTAAAATGAATCCTTATGCTAAGTATATGAAAGATATTGTTACAAATAAAAGAAAGATACCGGAAGCTGAAATTTCCACCATGCTTGCCAATATACTTTTAAAGGTGGAATACCAAAGAAACTAGGAGATCTAGGAGTACCAACTATACCATGCTCCATTAAAAGAAGCTATGTTAAAACCGCTTTATGTGATCTTGGAGCCGGTGTTAGTGTTATGCCTCTCTCTTTATATCATAGACTTGATTTGAATAAGTTGACACCTACTGAAATATCTTTGCAAATGGCCGATAAATCAACTGCTATACCTGTCGGTATTTGTGAGGATGTGCCTGTTGTGGTTGCAAACATTACTATTAACGAACTTTGTTATTCTTGATATTCCCGAGGACGATAGTATGTCGATTATCCTTGGTAGACCCTTTTTGAATACTGCAGGGGCTGTTATTGATTACAACAAAGGCAATGTCACTTTTCATGTTAATGGTAATGAGCATACAATACACTTTCCGAGGAAACAACCTCAAGTCCACAGTATCAATTCTATTGGAAAAATTTCAACGATTACTATTGGAGGTTTTGAATTCCCTCTAACTACTATCAAGAAGAAATATGATATTCTTATAGTTGGGGACATGCATATCCCCGTTGAGGTAACCTAGTGTTATTCGAAAATTGTTTCATGTTATTCGAAAAGAGTTTGTTAACAAGACTTGATCAACCTTGTTAGTGGATTCCTTTTGATGAGCACGAGATGGATGAAGTTAGAAAGCACAACTCTATCTACCCTCCTTTTACTTTCTGCTATTTAGATTAAATAAAGCAAAAATAGTGTTTTCTGTCTGTTTTCTGAATTATCCTTGCAATAAAAATACCCCAAAAATAAAAGTTCTCCAAATGTCCTGAAAATGAAATATGATTTTTCGTAGAATATTTAAGAATTTCTGGCACTGAGAATACCAGGGGAGCCCACAATTTGGCCACGAGGGCACAGGGCGCACCCCTGCCTCGTGGGCCCCATGCGGACCCCCTCCACTTATTCCAGCACCCACTCACTTCGTCTTCCTCCAGAAAAAATCCTCCCATAGCTCAAACCCGTGTTCTAGCTCATCTTGCTGCCATTTTCGATCCCTTTGCTCAAAGCTCCATTCACAAATCTATTTTGGGGGATTGTTCTTCGGTATGTGACTCCTCCAATGGTCCAATTAGTTTTGGTTCTAGTGCTCTATTTATTGCATTTTTTTTGCTAAGGTGACCCTGTTCTTGAGCTTGCATGTCATATTTATATGGTCAAAAGTAGTTTTAATGCATGATATAGCCCCTAGGCACCTGTGGGAGTAGTTGCTATCAATCTTGTTGAGTTTGGTTCACTTTTATTTTGAGTCACTAAAATTTCAGAAATTTTTCAGAGAAAGAAAAATGCATAGGAAAATGTACCAAGGTGGTTCCTCAAGGAAGCAAGGACCAAGGCTCGCGATACGTGAGCCGGACGATGAACCAGCGAGGGAAGCTCAAGTGCGGCCTTGTGAATGGCCGTCGGAGGAGTTTATGGTCAGGCAGGCATCAAGGATGTATTTCACGCGTATGTGCGTAATGCTGATCTTGAGGACTTCGTGTCAGATAAGTGCCTACAGTACCCCTACCCAACTGATTCCTTTGTGAGGAGGTTTAAGTTTACATCCTCGCGCAATTCTCACACTGTTTTCTTTGATCTTTATGATAAATCATATACCATGGACCTAGAAGATTTTAATACTGCTTCTAAACTCCCGCAGTGGGGCAATGTTAGTGAACCTTGCAAATCTGAATATAAAGACTTTCTTGCTAGTATCACTGTGGAGGAATCTAGAGAAATCACACAATCTACCATAGGGAGCATTCATTTCCCTTCCATACATTATTTTGCTCTTTTTATAGGTAGAAGCATTAACGGTAAAGATGAGGCTTGTCACATGTGCGTTCCAGATCTTAGTGTCCTCAAGAATGCGATATTAGGTGATAAACAATATAACTTGGGGGCCATTGTTGCATGAAGGTTGCATCTTAACGGTACAAGGGGAGATTTGTTTGGTGGATTTTATGCAACTCGTGTAGCTAATTATCTTGGTGTACCCATACATGGAAATGATATGGAGTTGCCTCCTGCTTATCTAGATTATAGTGATATGGTTCGCAATCAGTTTCTTGAGAGGAATGAACATTTCCTCCAGTACCGACTAATTTTTGACAGACAACGCACTGTCCATGTTGCCCTCCCTGCTCCTACTTTCTTTAACTTTCAGGCAAAAAGGAGATATGTTATAACCAGGGAGGAGACGAACGAGTATGAGAGGAGGACGGAGGGAGCTCGCCTCCAAGCTGCAGCTCTTCAGGCAGTAGCTGCTGCATCTCAGTACAACCCCAGCTACGACTTTGGATATCCGCCAGGCCAGTAGTGGCCATAGACCAACTTAGTCCAAAAGCCTAAGCTTGGGGGAGTACATATTTCTCACCGACATTACATCCATGTTCACACACTCATGCCAGTTGTCGGTGCTCATACTTTTTCATTGTACTATCCATGCTAGTTTATTTTCTTTTCTAAGCCTTCTTCTTGTGTGTCTGAAAAACCTTAAGAAAAAACAAAAAAAATTAGTTGTAGCTCTTAGCTAGTTTACTTTCCATGCCTGTAGTAGTAGTAATTAAAAGAAAACCCAAAAATATTTCTCGTTCTTCTTTTGCTTGTTGGGAGCTTTCCCATGTAAATAGTTTTATTTCTTTTCTTTTCTTTGGGGGTCGAGAGGAGAAGACGATGATGGAAATGTTGAGTGGCTCTCATATGCATTATTGTTGATTTAACCAAGAGCCCATATTACCTTGTCTTCTCCCTTGTATTAAATGCTTGCAGATTCCAGCTTAGTCCAATGCACGTGCACTATTATTATTATCCTCACCGTTCGGTCGTGCGAGTGAAAGGCAATAATGACGATATATGATGGACTGATTGAGATGAGAGAAGCTGGTATGAACTCGACCTATCTTGTTTTTGTAAATATGATTAGTACATCGTTCCTGATTCAGCCTATTATGAATGAAACATGTTTGCAATGACAATTAGAGATTATAGTTGCTCATGCCATGCTTAATTAGCTAGGAGTTTATAATGGTTTACCTTGCGTGCCAACATGCTATTAAAATGGTTGTGATGTGGTATGATAGGGTGGTATCCTCCTTTGAATGATTCGAGTGGCTTGACTTGGCACATGTTCACGCATGTAGTTGAAACAAAATCAACATAGCCTCCACGATATTTATGTTCATGGTGATTTATATCCTACTCATGCTTGCACTCATTGTTGATTAATCTTAATGCATGTTCATGACTGTTGTCGCTCTCTAGTTGGTCGCTTCCCAGTCTCTTTCTAGCCTTCACTTGTACTAAGCGGGAATACTGCTTGTGCATCCACTTCCATAAACCCCAAGGTTATTCCATATGAGTCCACCATACCTTCCTATATGCGGTATTTACCTGCCTTTCCAAGTAAATTTGTATGTGCCAAACTCTAAACCTTCAAATGAAATTCTGTTTTGTATGCTCGAATAGCTCATGTATCAACTAGGGCTGTCTATATCTTCCATGCTAGGTGGGTTATTCTCATGATGAGTGGACTCTGCTCATCACTCACGAGAAAATGGCCGGTAACGGGGATGCCCAATCCCATGCTCAAAGCAAATAAAAATAATTGCAAACAAAACTCCCCAAGCATTGTTGTTAGTTGGATGACACCCGTTGTTTCGGACAAGCCATGGATTGATGTTTGTTGGTGGTAGGGGAGTATAAACTTTACCATTCTATTTGGGAACCGCCTATAATGTGTGTAGCATGGAAGATATCGAGATCTCTTGGTTGTTATGTTGACAATGGAAGTATGCCACTCAAAATATTATCTATCTCTGTTTCAAAACTCGAGCTCTGGCACCTCTGCAAATCCCTGCTTCCCTCTACGAAGGGCCTATCTATTTACATTTATGTTGAGTCATCATCCTCTTATTAAAAAGCACCAGTTGGAGAGCACCGCTGTCATTCGCATGCATTGCTATTAATTTACATTGAGTATGACTATGACTGGATCTCTTTTTCCATGAATTACAATGTCTAGTCAGTCCTTGATCTTCAGGGGTGCTCTGCATTTATGTTTTGCGGTCTTAGAAAGGGCTAGCGAGATACCATCTTGTTATATCATGTTATGATTGTTTTGAGAAAGTGTTCTCATCCAAGATTTATTATTATTGCTCGCTAGTTTATTATGCCATTGATATGAGTAAACATGAGACCTAAATGTTATTGTGAATATGGTTAGTTCATAATCTTTGCTGAAAACTTGAATGCTGGCTTTACATATTTGCAACAAGATTAAACAGAGTTTGTAAAAGTTTTTGTTTATCACTTGCAGTTTGTCAACTGAATTGCTTGAGGACAAGCAAAGGTTTAAGCTTGGGGGAGTTGATACGTCTCCGATGTATCTACTTTTCCAAACACTCTTGCCCTTGTTTTGGACTCTAACTTGCATGATTTGAATGGAACTAACCCGGACTAACGCTGTTTTCAGCAGAATTGCCATGGTGTTATTTTTTTGCAGAAATAAAAGTTCTCGGAATGACCTGAAAATCCACGAAGACACATTTTGGAATTAATGAAAAATATTGGCGAAAGAATCAGCATCAGGGGCCCACACCCTGTCCAGGAGGGTGCAGGGCGCGCCCCCTGCCTCGTGGGCCCCCTGGAACTCCACAGACCTCAACCCCAACTCCATATATTCACTTTCGGGGAGGAAAAAATCAGAGAGAAGGATTCATCGCGTTTTACGATACGGAGCCACCGGCAAGCCCTAATCTTCCTCGGGAGGGCTGATCTGGAGTCTGTTCGGGGCTCCGAAGAGGGGAATCCGTCGACATCGTCATCATTAACCATCCTCCATCACCAATTTCATGATGCTCACCGCCGTGCGTGAGTAATCCCATCATAGGCTTGCTGGACGGTGATGGGTTGGATGAGATTTACCATGTAATCGAGTTAGTTTTGTTAGGGTTTGATCCCTAGTATCCATTATGTTCTAAGATTGATGTTGCTATGACTTTGCTATGCTTAATGCTTGTCACTAGGGCCCGAGTGCCATGATTTCAGATCTGAACCTATTATGTTTTCATGAATATATGTGAGTTCTTTATCCTATCTTGCAAGTCAATAGTCACCTACTATGTGTTATGATCCGGCAACCCCGAAGTGACAATAATCGGGACCACTCCCGGTGATGACCATAGTTTGAGGAGTTCATGTATTCACTAAGTGTTAATGCTTTGGTCCGGTACTCTATTAAAAGGAGGCCTTAATATCCCTTAGTTTCCAATAGGACCCCGCTGCCACGGGAGGGTAGGACAAAACATGTCATGCAAGTTCTTTTCCATAAGCACGTATGACTATATTCGGAATACATGCCTACATTACATTGATGAACTGGAGCTAGTTCTGTGTCACCCTATGTTATAACTGTTGCATGAGGAATCACATCCGACATAATTATCTATCATTGATCCATTGCCTACGAGCTTTTCACATATTGATCTTTGCTTAGTTAATTTTCTGTTGCCACTGTTACGATTGCTACAAAAACTGCTACTGTTACTTTTACCACCGTTACCGTTACTTCCATACTACTTTGCTACTAAATACTTTGCTGCAGATATTAAGTCTTTCAGGTGCGGTTGAATTGACAATTCAACTACTAATACTTGAGAATATTTTTTGGCTCCCCTTGTGTCGAATCAATAAATTTGGGTTGAATACTCTACCCTCGAAAATTGTTGCGATCCCCTATACTTGTGGGTTATCAGCCGATAATAGTCATACTGCTTACCAGCAGTGTCTTACTTTGATTCGGCAGTATTGTTGGATGAAGCGGCCCGGACCGACATTACATGACCGCGTTCATGAGACTTGTTCTACCGATGTGCTTCGCACACAGGTGGCTGGCGGGTGTCTGTTTCTCCAACTTTAGTTGAATCGAGTTTGACTACGCCCGGTCCTTGGTGATGGCTAAAATTTGTTGTGGTTTGATGCGTAGGTAAGAACGGTTCTTGCTAGAAGCCCGTAGCAGCCACATAAAACTTGCAACAACAACGTAGAGGACGTCTAACTTGTTTTTGCAGGGCTTGCTGTGATGTGATGTGGTCAAGACGTGATGATATATAAATTGTTGTATGAGATGATCATGTTTTGTAGAAGTTATCGGCAACTGGAAGGAGCCTTATGGTTGTCGCTTTATTGTATGATATGCAATCGCCATGTAATTGCTTTACTTTATGACTAAGCGGTAGCGATAGTCGTAGAAGCAATAGTTGGCGAGATGACAACGATGCTACGATGGAGATCAAGGTGTCAAGCCGGTGACGATGGTGATCATGACGGTGCTTTTGAGATGGAGATCAAAGGCACAAGAGGATGATGGCCATATCATATCACTTATTTTGATTGCATGTGATGTTTATTCTTTATGCATCTTATTTTGCTTAGTACGGCGGTAGCATTACAAGATGATCTCTCACTAAATTTCAAGGTACAAGTGTTCTCCCTGAGTATGCACCGTTGCTACAGTTAGTCGTGCCGAGACACCACGTGATGATCGGGTGTGATAAGCTCTACGTTCACATACAACGGGTGCAAGCTAGTTTTGCACACGCAGAATACTCGGGTTAAATTTGACGAGCATAGCATATGCAGATATGGCCTCGGAACACTGAGACCGAAAGGTCGAGCATGAATCATATAGTAGATATGATCAACATAGTGATGTTCACCATTGAAAGCTACTCCATCTCACGTGATGATCGGACATGGTTTAGTTGATATGGATCACGTGATCATTTAGATGACTAGAGGGATGTCTATCTAAGTGGGAGTTCTTAAGTAATATGATTAATTGAACTTTAATTTATCAAGAACTTAGTACCTGATAGTATTTTGCATGTCTATGTTGTTGTAGATCAATGCCCATGCTACCGTTCCTTTGAATTTTTAATGCGTTCCTAGAGAAAGCTAAGTTGAAAGATGATGGTAGCAATTACATGGACTGGGTCCGTAACTTGAGGATTATCCACATTGCTGCACAGAAGAATTACGTCCTGGAAGCACTGCTAGGTGCAAGACCTGCTGCACGAGCAACTCCGGATGTTATGAACGTCTGGCAGAGCAAAGTTGATGACTACTCGATAGTTCAGGGTGCCATGCTTTACGGCTTAGAATAAGGACTTCAACGACGTTTTGAACGTCATGGAGCATATGAGATGTTCCAGGAGTTGAAGTTAATATTTCAAGCAAATGCCCGAATTGAGAGATATGAAGTCTCCAATAAGTTCTACAGCTATAAGATGGAGGAGAATAGTTCTGTCAGTGAACATATACTCAGAATGTGTGGGTACCACAACCACTTGACTCAACTAGGAGTTAATCTTCCTGATGATAGTGTCATTGACAGAGTTCTTCAATCACTGCCACCAAGCTACAAAAGCTTCGTGATGAACTATAATATGCAATGGATGGATAAGACAATTCCCGAGCTCTTTGCAATGCTAAAGGCCGCGGAGGTAGAAATCAAGAAGGCGCATCAAGTGTTGATGGTTAACAAGACCACTATTTTCAAGAAAAAGGGCAAAGGGAAGAAGGGGAACTTCAAGAAGAACGGCAAGCAAGTTGCTGCTCAAGTGAAGAAGCCCAAGTCTGGACCTAAGCCTGAGACTGAGTGCTTGTACTGCAAAGAGACTGGTCACTGGAAGCAGAACTGCCCCAAGTATTTGGTGGATAAGAAGGATGGCAAAGTGAAAGGTATATTTGATATACATGTTATTAATGTGTAACTTACTAATGCTCATAGTAGCACCTGGGTATTTGATACTGGTTCTGTTGCTCATATCTGCAACTCGAAACAGGGGCTACAGATTAAGCGAAGATTGGCTAAGGACGAGGTGACGATGCGCGTGGGAAATGGTTCCAAAGTCGATGTGACCGCCGTCGGCACACTACCTCTACATCTACCTTCGAGATTAGTTTTAGACCTGAATAATTATTATTTGGTGCCAGCGTTAAGCATGAACATTATATCTGGATCTTGTTTGATGCGAGATGATTATTCATCATTTAAATCAGAGAATAATGGTTGTTCAGTTTATATGAGTAATATCTTTTATGGTCATGCACCCTTGATGAGTGGTCTATTTTTGTTGAATCTCGATTGTAGTGATACACATATTCATAATATTGAAGCCAAAAGATGAAAGGTTAATAATGATAGTGCAACTTATTTGTGGCACTGCCGTTTAGGTCATATTCACTACAAAAAAATACACTTCCATGATGATACGTGTTTGTCACAGTAGGTCACGTTTTCTATCATGCATGTACATCCATGAAAAATTTATGACAGAATGAAGATAGTCATACCTGTGCTGTCGTAGAAGTGTTCCATGACATTACCAAAATTATCATCACGGAAGTGTCCACTTCCATGACGATAAATCGTGCGTCATAGAAGTGCTTTCATCAAGGGTGACCGACACGTGGCATCCACCGTAACGGGACGCCGTTAAGCTATCGGGTCCGGTTTTGGATCCGATAACCCGCTAACAGCCACGACCAATGCCGATTTTCCACGTGTAAAATTCTCACTAGCCGACGGAACCACGCGTCAGCTCCGCGTTGGCACAGGTGTCACTCATCCAATGGTCGAGATGGGCCTATGATATGTTGACACGTGGATGGGCCCAAAAGTGGCCCATAAAGTTTAAATGGGCCGGCCCAACTAAAGGCCCACAAGATTTAGCGGACCATAATGGGCCGACCCAGCTAAAGGCCCGCAAGATTTTACAGACCATAATGGGCCGGCCCAGCTAAAGGTCCACAAGATTTAGCAGACCACAATGGGCCAGCCCAGCTAAAGGCCCACAAGATTTTGCAGACCATAATGGGTCGGCCCAGCTAAAGGCCCAACATTCTCAGTTAAGGCCCGTACGGCTAGTGTCAAATCGGCCCGTCAACGGCCTGTCCTAAACTTGTCATCATCGCGGCCCATGGTCACTTCTGGCCCGTTAACAGTCTGCTAAGTATATGGGCCGAATTACGGCCCAGTGTATTTTCGGCCTGTTAAAGGTCCTGCTTAATTTGGGCCCATTTACAAGCCATTGAAACTTTCGGCCCATAGACGACCGTGAAGGATTTGGGTCATATTCGGCCATGTCTGACATTCGTCCTGTTAGAGGCCCACTATAGATTTGGGCCACTTTCGGCCTGTTGTGATTTTCGGCCTGTTAACGTCGGACGAAATCCATGGGCCATATGTGGCCCAATGTCACATCGGGCCCACTAACGGCCCATATAAAAATGACGATAATCTAGCCCGACCGAACTTCCGGCCTGTTAAAGGCTTGTGTATTAGGTCAGCGCATTTACGGCCCGTCCGAATTTCGGCCTGTGAAAGATCTGCATCGTAAATGGGCCACCATTTCGGCCTGCTAAGATCAGTGGGTTATTTGGCACAATCAGGGCCCAATCTCACTTTCGGTCTATTAAAGGCCCATGTTTTTTATGGGCTCGAGATATTTACACCTGTAAACGGCCTATTGTTACTGAGGGCCCAAATTATGTTTAGGCCTGTTAAAGGCCCACTATGGGCACATGCCTACCAGAAAAATATGAAAGCTTATGCTGATTTAGGCCCAGATATTTTTAGTGGGCTACATGCAAATTTTGGCCCATAATCGTTTTTAGCCCCATTGGAATGGGCCCGACGAATGTTGGCATGTTGGGCTCCTACGAAGCTTTCGGCCGAATACATTACTAAGATAAACCTACACTATACAAAAATAGCATCGTAATTATTGCAGCCTTTGGCAGCATCATAAATGCTGTATCAAATCAAATTAAATTCCAACCATACAACAAAAGGCCTGTTGGCATAAAGTTTACAGTCCTTGCAGATAAAAGCACCATCAGATGTATAGAAGCACATATCATTTGACCTGAGTGCTAATGTTTCAGGCTGTAGAATCTGATGGAGCAGCACGATCTTCACCTTTTTTCCGCCATTGCTCTTGAACAACGAAGCGAATGTCTGATAGTCTAGTTTCAAAACCATTCATATCTTGACGACATTTGTCAACCACTATTCTTATTTCCAGAACGACGTCCATTAGGGATTGGACTTGTGTCTGGAGCACAGATATATCACTCTGTCTAGCAGGAAGATTTTGTTCAGTAGGCGATTTGGACGAGGTTACCTTGACAACCAACCCAGAATTACGCAGGAAGGTGCTTTTTGCACTATTAGTGGAGAGATACTGACGCACTGCAGCAAGAGGTGACATTGTGCCTGTGGTAGCCTCGTCACCTTCAGGTGGTTGTGGCTGTTCAATCATTTGTTCCATAGCTTCCTGAAAGTTTGAACTTGTAGATTAGTGTACCAGATAAGTTACTAATGAGACAAAAACAAACAAAGTAGGTTACACGTTTATACATAACTTATGTTGGTGAACTACTATAATACATTAGCATGTATTGTAGTGCCAACTACACAATAAAATCACTTTCGGAACATATGTCCATGTAGCATGCCTACTGTATTGTCTATTTCCTCATATTCGTTGACATCTAAGGATAAAGAGACATGGTTTAAAGTAGGATGAACATAGTATGACATCATTCATATCATGGGCAAACAGATATAAAACAAACAGGCTATTTTATCATTGTGTGCACACGTGAACATAACAACTAGATTACAGATCAAGACCAAAATAATATCCTTCATCTCTTTTAAACCATGTAAGGTGAAATGATACGTTAAGACAACTGTGTATAAAAGTGAACAGAGTAACTGACATTGGCTGCAAGCCAAGTAGTTAAATGAACACATCATAGTACCAATCAGTTCAAAGGCAGGAGGAGTAAGGACTTACAACAGCGACTTGAACTGGTGTGCTCATGCCCTTCATCTTGCTGGTGTGGCAATCCTTGAAGATTTGCACTGCATTCGGTTCAGGTTCTTTTTGGTCCGCACAGGCTTTCCTCTGTATTTGGAACAAGTCAATATAGATACGATAATATGGCACAGAAAAAAGAAGGAAGTAGCAGCTATTTACAAGAGCCTCGCAGTGTGCAATATAGCTACGAGATCCTGTTGTCTGTTGGAATTTCAGTTTAGAACGGTTGGTCTTGTTCTTCAAACAGTTAGCCTAGAAGAAGATACACTTGTAAGGCACATACATAAATACAAGTTCAATATGTGGTCTGATCAAATACATATAGCCTACCTGATACTTTGGATCAGACCAGTGTTTAACGAGGGCTGTCCAGTCTTCATCTGTAATATATTCCACTGGAGATGTTTGGGCGATTTTATTGTTAGCCTTGCCTTCAAAGTGAGATTTTCTGAGGTGGTACCGATACTGTCGCAGAGTAGACTGAAAAACATGAGTGCATGCTTGTTTAGTTGCATCATCTTTCGGATCCAACTTGAACCTCATTTGTTGAAAAAAGAATGTGAGTCTTATTAGGAGGAAGCTAGAAAGTATGGGACAGAGCAAGACAATATTACTATTTGCGATGAATAACATTACTTACGGATAAATGGTCAAGGAAGGTGTTAAACTAGGTATTGTCTTTCTCATTCCTGTACTGGATCCACGTTGGGAGGATACATGCATGACACCTAACGGCAACGGCTGCCTCTGATACTAACTTGGCTGACTCTGTAGCATCACGTGGCCTTTTTAAACCTGTCTCAAAATGGATCTCCATTCTTCCTCTTTTAGATTTTGTTAATCTATCAACCATTATCCCTGATGTCTGTTTCCGCTTGCGCCGTGGTGCTAGTTCAACAACGAATATGGAAAGTGTTAGTGTACATCAAACTGTGAGAGTACATATAAAGGAGCATGCAACTGCAACTTGACTCGGTCAGGTACCGTCTTGGTGTTGATGCTCATGAGGTTCATCTGATCTTGCCAAGTCCTGTTGTGTCAGCAGTGCTTCGGAAGTAGTGTTAGGTGTGAAGGCAGCTTGGGAACTGGCCAGTTCCGGAGCAAACGAACGAGTAACTCGTTGAGATGCTGGTACAGTTGAAGCGGATGCTACAGCTGGTGGAGCAGGTGATACTGTGTTTGTAGATTTAGCCGGTGGACTTGGACCTTCTACTGCACTATAAGTACCAGCAGAATCTGGACGACAGATCCTTTTTCGTTTCACCCGACGAGCAACACCACTCCCTACTATATTATTTTCCTTGCTCTTTTTTGACTTTGCCATGTCAAGCCATACCCACAATAGAAAAGAATAAAATCGCTCTTCAGAAATCATTGATGCATGATACAGACAAGCAATACTTTGATGTAAGACAGTCGTATGAGGATGGAATATGTAAGAAAAACAGGACGGCATGACATATTCACAGCTACGATGTGTAAACTAAGCAGAAGGATTTTCAAGAAAATATAAGTAATGCAAGCTAGACACCATATGAAAGATGCAACCAATATTACTCTGCCAAGTTAAAAGTGTCTTGTCATAAGTGGCAATTCGAAAAATTAGAAGCAGTACAACGTAGAAATCAATGCAAGATGCAACCACTATCAAACTCCCATGTTAAAAGCGTCCAATCATGAGTGACTGACGCGGGATACACAACAGCAGTACTTTGATGTAAGAACATGGTATAATAGATAGATGCAATGTATTCTAGACACAGAACGCCATGTCATATGCACATGTATAACGTATAAACTCAGCAGGTGCAATTTAATCAAAATAGAAGAAATACAGGCTAGACAACATATGCAACATGAAACCAATTATCACACTGTCAACTTAGAGCAAGCACCTGCGATGGTGGAGTACGGGAGATGAACTCATCATGTAGACTTGGGACTTCAACTTCATTAGCAGTAGCAGTGGCAAATCTAGAGAGTCTCTGTTTGCGTCGGTGCGGAGGACCACCAACATCCCCTAACTCACTCTTTTCCTTCCTATTTTCTGATATTGCCTTATGAAGTCAAAACCACAAGAAGATGAATAAAATTAGCTCTGCATAACTGGTTGATGCATGATACAGACGAACATTACTTTGATGTAAGGCAACGCAGGATAGGAGGATGGAATATATACGAAAAGGACAGCGTTTCATATTCACACGTACGATAGGAGGATGGAATATGTATGAAAAAACAGTAAGCGGAAGGCATTTCAACAAAATTGAAGAAATGAAAGCTAGGCACCATATGACCATGCAACCAATATCACTCTATCAGGTAAAAAGTGTCTCGTCGTAAGTGCCATTTCAAGAAATTAGAAGAAGTACAAGCTAGAAGACAATGCAAGATGCAACCTACATCACAGTCTCAAGTTAAATGTGTCTTATGGGTAAGTGATCGCTGCAGGTATAAGTTGTAAGCTACGCAGATGCAATTCAACATAATCAGAAGCAATACAAACTAGACATCATACGGAAAACGCAACCACATATAACAGTTCCAAGTTAGAGCAAGCATCTGTGATGGTGGAGTAGGGGAGATGTGCTCATCATGTACACGTATGTTCTAGAAATAGGAACACATGTCATATTCACAGGCATTATGTGTAAAGTAAGCAGATGCAATTCAACAAAGTTAGAAGTAATA
Organism: Triticum aestivum; assembly: GCF_018294505.1. NCBI lineage: Eukaryota > Viridiplantae > Streptophyta > Magnoliopsida > Poales > Poaceae > Triticum > Triticum aestivum. The sequence goes on from NC_057799.1 coordinate 395,950,142, forward strand.
CAAGCTAGACATCATACACAACATACAACCACATATAATAGTGCCAAGTTAGAGCAAGCACCTGTGTGGTGGAGTAGGGGAGATGTGCTCATCATCTACACAGCTACGTTGACTGTCTAGCCTTGCGTTGTCTTGTGAATCTTGTTGGGAGGATGGTGGAGTAGAATCTGTAGAGAACCTCCGTTTCAGTTGCTCGGAAGGACCACCATCATCCAATGCCTTGCCAATTTCCTTTAGCTTTATTGATTTTGCATTGTGAGGTCAAACCGACAAGAAAAAGGAATATAATTCGCTCTTTAGAACTCATTCATGCATGATACTGACGAACACTACTATGATGAAAGGCAAAGTCATGATACGAGGATGGAATATGTACAAAAAAATGGACGGCTTGACATATTCACACCTATGATGTGGTGACTAAGCAGAAGGCACTTCAACAAATTAGAAGCACCGCAAACTAGACACCATATGAAAGATGCAATCAATATCACTCTGCCAAGTTAAAACCGTGTCGTCATAGGTGGCGTTCATCAAACTAGAAGCAATACATGCTAGAAATCATATTCAAGACGCAAACCAATATCACACTGCCAACTTAAAGGTGTCCCATCATAAGTGACTGATGTAGGATACATAAGAAGAGTAGTTTCATGTAAGAACATGGTGTGATAGACAGATATAGTATGTACCAAAAACAGGAAAGCATGTCATATTCACACGTATCATGTGTAAGCTAAGCAGATGCAGTTTACACTAATTAGGAGCAATACAAGCTAGACACCATATGCAACACGCAACCAGATATCACACTGCCAAGTTAGAGCAAGCACCTTGGATGGTGGAGTAGGGGAGCGGAGACTTGGACCTTGTAATGCACTATCAGTACAAGGAGAATCGGTACAAATGCTCCGTTTACATTGTTGCAGAGGACCACCATCATCGCCTTCCTTACTCTTTTCCTTCCTCTTTCTTGATTTTGCCTTGTCAAGTCAAACCCACAAGAAAAAAGAATAAAATTTGCTCTTCAGAACTCATTGATGCATGATACTGACGAACACTACTTTCATGTAAGGCAGCCGCATGATAGGAGGATGGAATATGTATGAAAAACAGGACGGCGTGACATATTGGCATGTATATAAAGTGTAAACTAAGCACAAGGTGCTTGAACTTGTTAGAATCAATGCAAGCTAGAAACCATATGAAAGATGAAACCAATATCACTCTGCCAAATTAAAAGGCTGCCCTAACAAATGTATTTGACCAAATTAGAAGCAATACATGGCAACAAGCTAGAAATAATATGCAATATGCAACGAATAAAGGTGACTCATCGTGAGTGATTGATGCAGGATACAGAAGAGAGGTAGTTTCATGTAAGAACAAGGTTAACACATAGATGTAGTGTGTACCAAAAATAGGAAGGCATGTCATATTCACAGGTATAATGTGTAAACTAAGCAGATGCAATTTACCCTAATTAGAAGCATTACAAGCTAGACACCATATGCAACATGCAACCACATATCACACTGCGAAGTTAGAGCAAGCACCTATGATGGTGGTGTGGGGAAATTGCGGTCATCAACTAGAGAGCTATGTTGACTATCTTCATTTAGCCTTGCTGTTTCTTGAGAATCATGTGGGGAGGATGACACTGCAATCTTTAAATGAGTATGGCGTCTCACAGTAACCCACTCGGGTGACTGTCTCATCATAAGTGATTGACGAGGGATACAAAAGAGCATTAGTTTGATGTACGAACATGGTTAATAGACATATGTAGTATGTATCAAAAACTGGAAGGCATGTCATTATCAAAGGTATAATGTGTAAAGTAAGCAGATGCAATTTAACCAAATTGGAAGCAATACAAGCTAGACACCATATGCAACATGCAACCACATTTGACAGCACGAAGTTAAAGCAAGCACCTGGGATGGTTGTGTGTGGCAATTGAGATCATCAACTGCAGAGCTATGTTTACTGTCTCCAACTGCTGACACTCCACCCTTTAGAGAGCTGAAACGCTTAGAGCTTATCTTCGAATTACACTGGAGCGACTTCTGTCTTTTCTTTTCAGCATTCATCAACACTGCGTCAGAGTCTGAAATACCCATGCATAGAAAACAATAGTGTGAGTATGGGTGAAGTGTGTGCACAATTGGTACAGTGTAAAGGTAGCAGATAGTAGGTCGGTGAGAAATAAATGACGGGAGACATATGATAGCTCTACAACATGCATGGCACACTAAATTACTACAGGATTATATGAAAATAACATTCGAATGAAAACAAATAGGTCAGTCCATTTTTTCTATACCGTCTGATGTACAAAGAACGGGCAGATCACCTTCATCTACCTCCAGCGAGTCAGTGTTGACGATCTTCCTCGAAACGGCAGCGACCACCGGCCCAGTCCCCTGCCTGCGCCCTCCCCTCGACCTCACCGCACCTCCGTGCTTGGCACCGCCCCCCGGCCATCCATTCAAGCCCCGCCGACCTCTAGATCGGGCGCAAGCAGCTCCTGCGCCCCACACCCCTATGATAGACACCGATGCGCCGCTTCCCTAGCGAACAGGCGGACTAGGTGCTCCGCGCGCCTAAGCGGGTGCTGCTTCTTTTAATTGTGGTTCGACTGACCCTGAATTGAAATCCAGGTGGGCTACTGACCTCTAGCAAAGGTGAAATAGTAAAGGGAGGAAATCTTGTGCATTTAGTATCACGAAGAAGATGCAGTAAGAAGCGCTCAACTAGTTTCTTTCGTGGGATGAATACGGTGTGAGCAGAGACGTAAGGTTTGCACGAATAAGGGAAGATGAGTACCTCTTTCTGCTGGTAGTGCTGTGTCCTCCTTCTGTTTTTCCAACGATCTTCTTGTGGTTCGCGGGAAACGAGAAGTTGTGGAGGATGGTGGAGCCTTGGATGAACCCATGGCCAAGTTGTTGAGTGTGGTGCGGTGGCCGTCTGTCGGCAGCGGGGAACCAGATCCGAGGAGGTGAACGACGGCATAGCGGGAACAGCTCCGGTGCGGTGGACGGTTGCGACAGTAGAGCGACAGCAGTGAGGCGCAGGACGGTGTGGTCGGAGTGGTTCTGGTACGGCGTACATCGGTGTCGGCGTCGTGGAGGCAGCTCTACCTCGGCTTCAGCTGCTAAGTCCTTGAGGGCGTTGCGGTTGCGTTGGACGACGACATCGGGGTACCGGCTCTGGTGTGATGGAGGAGGGCGGCGGTGGATTGGGCTCTATGGGCTGGAGGACGGAGGAGGCTGGGGTTTCGCGGCTGGTGGAGAGGGCATTTTGGCGCCCACGGAGTATGAATGGGGAAACAGAGGGAGGCGGGGAACTAAGGGGGAACAATGTTTCGGTTTGGGACACGCTTGTTTGAAATTTGGGGAAAGTTACAAACTTTGCCCCCATCTAAAATTTCAGACATATTGCGGGTTGGGGGTAGGACAGTAATCTCAGGTGTCCCAAATGTGGGCGGGATAGATTTCGGCCGAGCGCACGGGTGTTTAGGCGCCCACGGCGTATGAATGCTTCTCGGAGGCGGTTGAGACTGGCGTCGTGGTGAAGTTACAAACCTACCCCGGTTTAGACCTTTGGACATCGGGCTGATAGGCTACACGGGCCAGAGTCAGGACAGTAATTTCCTACCACCAAACATTAGTCTCGCGTGGTTTCGGGTGACCAGAGGCCTATTTGGCGCTTCGTTCAATATTTGGGAGCAGAAGCATTAACGTTTTCGGTTCTCTTGAATTGAACTTTTAGGATTTGTCAAACTTCACAAATCTTTACTCTTGAAAATCCTAAAGCTACGATTATTTTGGAATGGAGGGGGTACATTTGAATATACATTGTACACGAGTATATATTAAAAAAATATGCAACTTACCTCAGTTCATGCATGGTTCCAGATATAATCTCCTTGGTTGCAAAAAAAAAGTTAGACATGCGTATGAATATATATATATATATATATAGCATGTTCAAATGCACAACAAAGATTGATGCCCCCTTTTACATCTGATTTACAAATGCCATTATCTCGGGTTCAAATAGATGAATGCACTTCCTATGAATTCGAATCTTCGAAACCCCCCTTTATGTTGAATTCGACATGTATTCTATTTCGTAGCTAGCAATTTGGAATGTATCCATGCAAGTGACAAATGTATAAAGTGCTTCACACTAACAAGATGGAGTGCACTAATTAATGTTTATATATGAATTGCGAAAGCATCCATTGCCTGTATTTCAAACCACTCTCACTCTATGGATCGATAATATGAAATAAACACATGCACATGCTAGAATTCAATAGAGTATGGGTGTCTGATAGACCGATTTTCGTCCATACGCAATTTGCAAAATTCATGATCTCATCCAGAAATAATAATGCCATTTATATTTTAATTTAATGCGTAGAACCGCCTTTTACACGTAGATGCACTATGCCTCGGCCCATTCTCACAAATGCGCTATATATCTCTCTATCTACCGTATAAGTGCACACACTTTATATGCATCGGCATTTCTCTTTCACACATGCTCACAATCTCTCTCGGGGTGTCGGGGAGTCTCACGCACATGCTCACTCTGTATCTCTCTCTCTCTCTTTCTGACTACTATGTACCACTCTTTTCATTAATCCTAGTTGGAAAACACTATTTCTGTCACATGCATATATACACATGCACGGTCTCTACTAGCCCTCTATACACACATATATGTGCCTACGTGTCTCCCGCACGCACATTATCTTTAGGCCTCTCTCGCACACATTGCCCCCCAGACACACCTCTCTCTTAGTAGTTGGCAGATATGATTCCATCATATCATTCGGTAGGATATCCCTGACTATTAGGCTGGATGGTAATACGAGGCAAAGTTTTACCCTAGTTCGGACCCTTGCAGTTGAGGAAAAAGCCTACTCCTGGTACTATATATTAGTGATAGGGGTGTGTACAAAGTACACGTGAATACCATGCATTGTGCGTGTGTGTATACTATCGACGAACTAGCCCCCAAGCTTCTATAACATATTGGGGGCCTAGGGTTACAAATCATATATAGTCGGCTTATCACCAGTGGGGATATAGTCCTTCGCGACTCTGGTAGCTAGCTTCGTGTTGTACGCCGAGTCCTCCACATGGGTCTTCGTATAACGCGTCTCGATCCAACCTATGTGGCGCAGGATGGAACCGACCCATGAGTCCTCATGTTGACCCACCACAACTAGAAATGATGTGCCCACCACACCACACACGTAATCGGCCACTAAGAAAATAAGCATATACAATAGTACAATGTTATACATGAAAGTTAATTGCATGGTGCATCCAAAAAATATTTGTTCTGCATTGTGAATGTTTATATATTCTCCTAAAATATTAGTCACGGGAAAGAGAAACGAAGGGCATATATCTCCTTGTCTCCACCGGACATCCCCTCTTTCTACACCACTTTCACGTACGCACACAAACTATCTCTCGGCCCTCTAAAAGTATGCATGCCCACGACACATTCACGCGTGACGGTCACTATATTTCAAGCTAAAGCACTATACGGTCACTGGACTTCAGAATATGCTCATTACGGTCACCGTATACATTCTCGTGGTGATCATACGGTATCTAGCTCACGATACGTCTCCGTATTTTCTTGATGACACTGACGGACTTTGTATTTTATGCGTGCTCCGTATTTTGTTGACGACACTTACGGTCATTGTATTTGAAGCGAAAGCACGATATGGTCACTGGACTTCAGAATAAGCTCATCACGGTCACCACATACATTTTGTCGTGCTAACCAACATGTGGTTGGATGGTTAGGAGGACAATGGTTTCTCGAGCCCACCGGGGTTAAAGTCCCGGTGCTCACATGTGGTTGGATGGTTAGGAGGACAGTGGTAGGGTCTGCGTGTGTGCGCTTATAGCAGTGAGTGCTTGCGCGTATATATGAGCCCTTGCGTCTGTACCGTGTTAAAAAAATACATGTCATGATTATACGGTCACTGGCTCACCCGTACAACTCCGTATTTTGTTGATGACACAATCAATTGACCAGTCAAACGTTCCACGTGGCGCAACTAGTGTTGCACCATCGGGGCGCATAACCATGGGGCCCACCTGTCAGCCCGTATATGAAAGAAAGAAATGGTAGTTTGAGTCTGTACTGTGTTAATAAAATACATTTAGGGTGATCATACGGTCACTGGCTCACCATACAGCTCCGTAATTTGTTGATGACACGATCAATTGACCAGTCAAATGGTCCACATTCAGCAGCGCACATTACCATAGGGCCCACCCGTCAGCGCGTATATGAAGGACATAAATGGTAATAAATTAGTGGTCGGTGGGTACTCGAAGTCGTGAGATCTCTGGTTGGCAGTCGCCGGTGGTGGGGGGGCGTTGATTGGGCGGTGGGGTGGGGATCGCCGGAGAAAAAGCTCGGCGCGCGGGGGCCTAGAGGGATGGCCGGTGCGGCGGCGGACCGGCGGTGGGGAGTTGTTTCGGAGCAGGCGGGGCGGCGTGGAGGCGCGGGCCGGCCGCGGGCGGCGGGGGCCGGCGGTTCGGCCTGTGGTGGCTGGCGGCTCAGGGGGGTGGAGTTTGATGATAAACTGCAGGCCCTTGATTTCGTATCCAACGGCTGGAAAATCTAATGACCAGAGATGAAAAAGTTAGTCGACTGACGCGTAGCCTCACCCCGCACGTACACATGCACGCACGCAAGACACGAACACATGCATGCGTGCAACACTGACACGTACACATAATGAACACACGCACGCATGCAGGCGTGCAACACTGACACGTACACATGCACTCACGAACACACGCACGTACACACACATGCATGCAACACTAAAACGTACCCTTGCACGCATGCAACACTCGCTCGCCTGCATGGACACAGCACACGACGCAAGACACATGCTCAACCTATACGTGCATGCACCCTTTGTTAAGGACATGGATTGTTATGAGTATTAATCAATCTTACCTGTGATAATCAAAACATTGATGTTTGCAGCGGTCCTTATGAATCACAACGTATCAAACAGGCTATCAACATAGTAGGCTTATCTACATGAAAAGGATTACGTCACACTCAATGAACAATCATCGGTTTATGAAATGCTCGCTTCCGACCGCCCTGGCCACCAAAGCTTCCTCTGCTGTGTGTTGCCTGCGTTGGGTCACTGACATGCAGGCCATGTAGCCAAAGAGCCCACTCGTCAGTGGAAGAATGGCGCGGTGTCCTACGTCAGAGTCGAGGGCGCCACTCGCTACACGCCCGGCTGAACATGCCTCCTTGCCACATTCAAACGCCTCCATGAAACCCGCCCGTGTGGAAGCCGAGAAACCCACTCTGGACACACGCCCGTTCATGACCGGGCCGGCATTAAACGCAACGCCGGCCGAGCTCCTCCCATCCGCCGTCTATTTAATCTCCTATTTAAATGAGGCCAAACGCCGACCAAGAATCGCACACCTCCGCCGCTCCCCTATCTCCTCCTTCACCATTTTGTCCACTCTTACAATGGCTTATGAAGAGTAGTTATTCTGCACAAGCCATTTGTCTAGGTTTGTATCTCTCACACACACCCACGTAGGTGGGGGACGTGCACGAAGAGAAGAGGTGCACGCACGGCGCACATACTCCCGTCTCTTTCCCAACCACACCCGCGCGGGTACACGGTGGAGCTCATTTCTGTACGAAAAGGCAGCCCACGTGGTAATTTGACACGTGTACTGGTTGTCCACTTGGTGGAGGGAGGATCGTCTACCACGGGTGAACAAAAAAATTGCGACTTGACGTGTTGTGTTAAAAAAGAGGCAAACCATGTGGGGCCTACCTTAGAGGCAAGGCTCTATACACTGGAGTACTTTTGATGTGTCCCGTCAACTCGCAGAACGAGGAGAAGCTTGCTTAGTACGCCGTCTCCCCCACCCACAGGCGTGGTGGCTCGCAGGATGAGGTGAAGCTTGCTTACTAGTAGTAGTACTGTACGCCTTACGCCCGCTCCCTCGCCCACGCGCGTGGTGGCTCGTAGGACAAGGAGAAAATTTTACTACTCCCTCCGTTTACTCCTCGTCCCTACTACCTTGGTTAGAGAGATAATCATATTGTTTGGAATATATATGTCCTTTAGTACTCCCTCCATTTACTTATACAAGGCCACTATAAAAAAAATACATTTTGCATCTATACAAGGCCACAAATAGTAATCGAGACAAAAGTTACTACTCCCTCCTTTCCAGTTTATGGTTCAATTTCAAAATCTCCCCAACCAAGGTAGATGGTGACTGGTCGAATTAATTTCATACTCCTAGTTTGCACAGGTAATTAGTACGCTCGTTTTTCTCAAGAAGTTATGTTTACCGAGACATTAATTAGAACGAATGCATGAATGACCACTAAATTTCCATGAACTTCTACATGCATTGGTGAGTTTTCTCTTGACTCTGCTTGCATCGGGTGATCTAACGCACCTTGAAATCCAATATGTGATGGTACTACTACTAATAGTAGAACTGAGACTTATAAAACAGAAAAACGAATGTTTTTAGATGAGCCTTATAAACCCTAGTGGGTACGTACTCCGTAAAATCAGATTTTCCCAAAACTAAGTCGCTCAACCTTTATTTGCTTGTTTCCCTTCCTGCCTCCTTGCCTCGAACAGACTATGCCAAACTCCCTTGCCTGCCGCGTGGGAAAAGACCCACCCTCACCTTTTTTAGTCCGGGTTTGTATCGATGGATCGCACGAAGCAGCAAAAACTCAAGCCGTGTCTTGTACTCCTCCGTCGACGCTCGCTTTCATGAATTATGTACTTCCTGTCGCCGACATGTGGGACATATAGCAACCGGGTCGACGTGTCAAGCACCAAATAACAGTGCAGAACAGCAGGGGGACGCACCCCAGTCGTACCGCCCCAGTAGTAGTAGTAATGAGCAATGAGACGTCAAATCACAATGCCGCACCTTCCCAGACGGATGAAGCAACCATTATTTCACACTTTGGTTCGCCATCATCTCAAACCACGTAGTATTGCTTCTGCCTCAAGAGGGACACACGCATCGCCTTGGTACATCATGACACGTGGGACCGCATGACAGGCCATGCTCCCCCGCCGATCGCTTGGTAAAATCACCTCATTTTTACTACTATACTTCCTCTGTATCGGTTTATATGGCATGCACGTAGTTCTAGGTTGAGAATTTAACTGGCTATATATGTGATGAACAATATATGTTTAGAAACTACATCCGCTTAATAATCCAATGATATACTTTTTGTGACATAGTAACTCATATTTAGTTAGTCAAATGGATGACCTAGAACTACGTGCATGCCCTATAAACCGAGACGCCTAAAAAAAGAGATGGAGAGGGTAGTTGAGTACGTATCTTTTTAGATCAATATAGTCGGGATTCACCAAGGAGCAAAACCAAGTGGTAGGCTGCACCTGTCGTGTTGGCGTAGCGACTCAAGCAGGGTCAGTCCGCACACGAAATGGCGACACACTTAAGAGGACCCCTTTGGCCGACATGTGGCTCATCCACCGTCTTGTTCCACGTGCGATGCACCAAATTACAGTTCGGAGCAGCGGTTGGAATTGGAGGCACCCCGGTCGTAGCACCGCAGTAGTAGAAAATGAGCGATGAGGGGTCAAATCTGCATTAAGCTGGACGGACGAAGCAACCATCATTTCACTCTAGGGCGCAAGAGCATAAAGAAAAGAGAAAACCAATGATGTGTGCGGCAGCTACCTAGGGCACCCTAGGGTAGGGGTCTCCACTACAGATCATTTTTTAAAGCGCCTCCACTACAAATCGGCTTCTCCCTCGTCCTCTTGAAGAAAACCGATGATGCGTGCGGCGGTAGGGTTTGTAGGAGTACTACTACGGCGTGCGGGACCACGACGTAGTAAACGGGAGAGGGATTGCGTTCGAGTCGACGCCTTAAATATGTGTGGGCCGCTTGGTTTTAGGGGAACGAGACAACATTTTGGGTTCGGGGACCAGTGGAGATATAGTACGTACAAAAAATTGTGGACGTAGGTTCGACCGAAAGGCAATGATGCATGGGCCCTGCATTTTGATATACCAGGGGCCGCGTGAAATTTGCTACTCTAGTCAAAACTAGTAAGGTACACATGCATTGAACGCATGAGATTTTCGAAACCAAATTATGAATAAATACACACTATAGCATGTGATGCTTTGAGTCATATATGCATGATGTAGATGTTCGTTTAGTTCTTATAGTTCATCTCATTCAAAATCAATTAGTTTTATAAAAATGTTAAGATTCATGGGGTTGTGCATTGTAAAGCATAAAGTAAAAAACAAATAATGGCAATTCATTTAGAAAAAAATCAATTATGATACGGAAGATTCTAGAACAAAGGAGAAGTGCTTGTGTTTTGAGGTTTGTGCATTATGCTTAAGTTCAACCATGGAGTCTTCTAAATTGTACACGTGGCAGATCTGGTGGAATGTTGATGATATCCAACGGACAGTAGTGCTCGGATTTGCCATCTCTGCACTGTCGGATTAGCTTCATCCAGCGACCATCTTTCAAGTTATTCGCACACTATATAGTTCTTGTGCCATAGTTGCATGTCTTGGAAAAAAGCTACTAGTGGGTTGTAATAGCTATTTAGGAATAGAAGATGTATACATGGAAGTTGTAGGGGAAGAGATGACATGGAGTATCTCAATTCCTATGAGTAGGGATTGGAAAAGAGATGTCATTTGGTTCACATCATAGGAACTTTTCTATTGAATCTACAGATGACATGTATCTCAATTCCTATGAGGAGGGATTAGAAAAGAGATGTAATTTGGTTCATATCATAGGAACTTTTCTATTGAATATATGCTAATGTTTTTTGCTTTGAAATTATGGGAGTATAGGAATCCATTCATATGAACCAAGTGCCTCTAAAGCTATGGAAATGATATCATGTTTATTTCCTTTGAAATGTGGAGTATATGAATCTATTCCTATGAACCAATTGGCTCTAAAGGAAAAAATCCTATAAAAATCATATCATATAGAGTTCCTATGATATTCCTCCACACCAAAGGATGGTTGAAATTGCTGCAGGTGATACGATGGTCTTTCTTTGTAGACTCCTCCCCCATCTTTATAGTTACCTCTCGAAGATGAATGAAATGATATATACAGGGTATTCTACATGTGCAATTTGGTACACGAAAACTCGATAGAAGTTTGCGAGGTTCGAATTTTCAATAAAGCTATATGCACTGCATTTTGGAATGGAGGGAGCATACGACAGTTGCTAACACTCACGTGGAGGATTTGTGTGTAGGAGGAGTGGCTGTTCTGTTAAATGACATGGCAAAACTGACACTGTCGGATGCCGATCTAATGGTTCTTACGGCGTTCGTCAGGAAAAGGCTTGTGGCGAACGTTTGTCGGATAATGATTTACGGACACATGCATTGCATTGATACGTGCCCCCTCTCTCTCACGCACACGCACCCTCCCGAGTCCTCTTGCACCCACCGTCTATCTGCAGGTAGACGTCACACACATATGTGCTCTTCACACCCTACCCTCAGAACTTCTAAAAAACAAAAGACGTCGCGCACATTTTATTTTAGCTCACACGTCACACACTTATACTATTACTCTTGTGGTGAACGTTCTTTGGGCATAGTATATTGTACTCTCATGAAGAGAAGCGGTGCATGCACGCACTAGTTCTCTCACACCCACTCGCGGGTACACGTAGGAGCGCATTTTTTGAAGCTGGTACAACAAAATCACTCCACTATATATATAAGCAGGAGCCTTAGCGCTTGCTTTACTAGGGTTCCTCTCGTTCACTCTCACATGCTCTCCAGATCTAAGCAAGACATAGGTGGCCACACACTCTCTCAGCTCACGGTTGGTCACAAATCCGGCCGGACAACCTCGACCGGGGCAGGGGTGTAGGTGCATCGTTCACGCTGTCGTCGGCGGCGAGGGAGGAGACCAACGGCTGCCCGCGCGTCCCGATTGGCGGCCGTGCCGTTCTCTCTGAGAGATCGCCGACTCCGGAGGGCCTCCGACCCCTTCTTCCTCCCTGCGGTATTGTGGCCAAGATGCGGCCTCCCGACGCCGTCTTTGCCACATGCCGACAACCCTCAAGTATATATTCCTTCGAAACCTGCCTTGCTCTACTGCCCCAGCTCCCCACTTGGCTTCGTGTGGATCTTTTTCTACTTCCGTCCGCTATTCCAAAGCCACCTAGACTTTTACTATTATTAGAGGCAAAGCTAGTTCATACAGTCGACTCTAAGAGTTGGTTCAAATAGGGAAGAAAGTGGGAAAGCTGTAGCATGAATCTAGGACTTGGTTCTAAGAGGAAACGGGGGAAAGTAGTAGATACTGGCTACCCAACCGGTCTCTTGGTTGAAAAGACGAAGAAAGCATGGTGGATGGCGAAGGGTGGGGGGAAGTGGACCTATCTTTTGGTTGAAAAAGTAAAGAAAGTGACGGGTGTTGGGGGACAACGCAAATGAGAATGAGCAGGTCTAGATTTCCTGTGCTCACATAGGAAAATGTCGCCGAGGAGATAAAAAATGGGACAAATGCAGACATGCTGCCTGAGTGTTTGCCGCTCTCGGCAACCACGTCTGCCTCACCACTTTATGCCCCTGCTGTCCCTACGCCCATATCGCTACCGTTAATGTAAAATCACATGAAGCATTAAGCAATGCCACCTAATGTCACTATAAGTAATGGTCTAGTGCCGTCGATAAATTGAAGCAATGCCACCACCATTTTATGAAGTGCTTCCGTCTTGCTTTATTTCCCATGAATTGTGTTTTTGCAGTTACACTTAAATCTCACACCGCTAACATTGCTTCATCCCAGTGGAACTGCACAAATTTGATTGCACATTTACTGACCATGTGCTACTCTCATGACAGTAATACTAATGCTATTGTTCTGCATGTTAATCTAGTGGCAGTGTTGATGTGATGTGATGCTACTTACTTAAGGACACTTTCATACTGTCAATCTAGTGCCAATTATAACACAATAGATGTTGCTGTTAATCATACGCCACTGCAAATATCTGTCACTGTTTAAATAACCGTATTTCGTATTTGCGCAAACAGGGATGTCTGTCTCCATATCGTTTCGGGATGTCTGTCTCCGTATCGTTTCTATCCGCGCAATCAAAAGCACACACCTCAATTTTAGTAGAACTGCACAAAATGAGATGGCTATCCCTCGTTGCCGTCGTCTAACCACCCATCTTCCAGGTATTCCTACATTGGTAGTTACTAGGTAGAATGACCAACGCAATATAAAAGAAGTTGATTCGTACGTTTTACTTCCTGATTGCAGTGTAGGGACGAGCGAAAACAAGTGCATCCTAGTCCGGAATGCACTTTCTACCAGTTCATCCATGGACCGAGGACTAGCTGGCACGGCTGCACGGTGTTTTTTTGGACAGGTGCGCAGACAAGAGGCATTGTGGTCTGCTTATTTCTGCAAGTAGCGGTGCTTAAATTTACTGGAATGCACAAGAATTTCAGCTGGTCAGTACACTACATGGTTCAGTTCAACATTCCAGCTGAGAACACAATTATAATTGGTTATTCTGGAATGAGGGAACCTAACCCTGGATGGTGGCAACAAGAAAAAACCAGAGTGAACTCCAGGAAATTTAAGCCTGCCGGGAGGCCCTTTGCTCAGAGATGCCTTGCTTGTTTTTTCCTGATTTGTAAACCTTCTCACAACTTTGTGTTTTGCTGTGAACTAGTATATGTTTGTTATGTTCTATGAATCATTGAGATGTATAAAATTGCTTAACTTATGCTTTTCAAGTTTTTTATGAAGCCGAGTTTAATGTGAGTGTTCCACATGAACGCTGGACTAGCGTGTGAACGTTTGGAATTTACATTGTGGTCTCAGTTAACTGCATGAACCACTGTAACAAGACACATACACTACAAAAAAATACACTTCCGTGATGATACGTGTTTGTCACAGTAGGTCGCGTTTTCTGTCATGCATGTACATCCATGACGATTTTATGACAGAATCAAGATAGTCATACCTGTGCTGTCGTGGAAGTGTTCCATGACATTACCAAAATTATCATCACGGAAGTGTCCACTTCCATGACGATAAATCGCGCGTCATAGAAGTGCTTTCGTCAAGGGTGGCCGACACGTGGCATCCACCGTAACGGAACACCGTTAAGCTATCGGGTTCGGTTTTGGATCCGATAACCCGTTAACAGCCCCGAGCAATGGGGATTTTCCACGTGTAAAATCATCATTGGCTGGAGTAAACACGTGTCGGCTCACCGTCGGGACAGATGTCATCCACTCATTGGACCCAAAGCGCCTATGCTACGTCGACACGTGGCACGGCCCAACAGAGGCCCATTCCTGTGAAAAGGCCGGCCCGTTTGACTTGGTCAAAAGGTGGCGGCCCGGCCCACGGCAAGCCTGTTAATGGCCTGTTCGCATATAGCCCATTTACAGCCTGCTAACCCAGGGCCCGTTTATGGCCTATCCGAATTAGGCCCAGTAGCGTCATCTGGGCCATCCAATATAATTCCAGCCCGTTTTAACTTCCGGCCCATGTATGGCCCATGACGTCTTTCGGCCCATATGAGGCCCTTATTACTCTCGGCCCATTAACGGCCCATGGTAAAACTGGCCCGTAATGAATAGTGTATCACGTTATACCCATTAACGGCACGTGGTGAAACTGGCCCATAATGAACAGTGTATCATTTTATACCCATTAACGGCCCATTATTCCGTTGGGCCATTTCCAGCCCATGTTATCTTTCGGCCTTCTCGGGGCCCATTTATTCTTGGGCTCATTTCCACATTCGTTTACTTACGGCCCCTTACTGTCATTTTCTGCTTGTGGGCCAAATTCAGCCCGTGGTTACAGTCGGCCCGTTTGTGGCCCGTTAATACGTTGGGCCATTTTCATAGCGTCATAAAAATATGGCCGATTAACGACGGCCCGTTATGGTCGGCCCATGAACGGACGATTTCAACTCTAGCCCATTTACGGCCATAATGTGGTCTGTTATTGGCCCATGTTTGGCCAACCGATCATACGGCCCGTAGAAGGCCCATTGATGATACGACCCATAGAAGGCCCATTGTGTCTACGGCCCGTATAAGGCCCATTGTTTCTACGGCACGTAGAAGGCCCATTGTTTCTACGGCCCTTAGAAGGCCCATTGTTTCTACGGCCCTTAGAAGGCCCATTGTTTCTATGGCCCATAGGAGGCCCATGTTAACTATAGCCGGTGGGCATCAAAGTTCGCCACCAGTGCAAATATAGGGAACACCCTACACTATACAAAAATGGCTTGCTGTTTTCTTCAGCCGGTGGCTGCACGTTAAGAACAAATTTTGTATCGCACCAAAACAAATTACAACTATAAAACAAAAGGAAGGTTGGCATAAAAGTTAACAGTCTAGCAGATAAATGCACCACCCGAAGTTCAGAAGCTCAGTTCATTTGACCTGACTGTTACGTTTTCATGCTGTATTGTCCGATGGAGCACCATAACCTTCGCCTTCAGTTCTCCTAGGCTCCTGAACAACATAGCAAATGTCTGATAGTCTGGTTTCAAAACCATGCATATCTTGACAACATCGAACAATGTCTCTCCTTGTTTCACAAAGGGTCTCTGTTAGGGAATGGACTTGTGTCTGGAGCGCAGATATAACATTGTTTTGAGCTTGCATATCTTGATCATGAGGCAGTTTGGACGAGATTGGCTTAACAACCAAGCCAGTATTATGCAGGAACGTGCTTTTGGCACTGTTAGTGGACAGGTACTGACCCACTGCAGCAAGTGCTGACATTGCGGTTATAGTTGCCTCGCCACCTTCAGAAGATGGCGGTTCCACCATTTTTTTCATAGCTCACTGAAAAGTTGAGGTTTTACATTAGTAGTACCAGAACAGAAGATATTAAGGAGGCAGCAAAACCAAACAAAATAGCTTTGGTCTATGTACATAATAAAACCAGGTTCCAAACATATGACCATGTACCATCGCTAATGTATTGTCTATTTCTTCACATTGTATTGAGGGCTAAGGATAAAGAGACGAAGTTTATAATACGGTAAGCATAGTATGACATCATTCATATCACAAAATAACTAAGAACAGACAAACATGCAATTGTAACGTTGTGTGGGCAAGTCCAGCACAAAACTAGATTACAGGTCAAGATGAAAGGAACATCACTCCTCTCTTTTAAACCATGTAAGGTGCAATGATCCACTAGGACAATTGTGTATAAAATTGAAAAGAGTAATAGACATTGGCTACAAACCATGCAGTTCAAGGCACAAGTCAGAGTAAGTAGTAGTTAAAAGGCATGAGGATTAAGGACTTACAACAATGGCTTTGACTGGTGTAGTCATGCCCTTCTTCTTGCTGGTGTGACAGTCCTTGAAGATTTCCACATCATTTGGTCCAGGTACTTTTTGGTCCTTGCGGGCTTTCCTCTGCATTTGGAACAAGTCAATATAGATCTGATAATATGGTACAGCAAAAAGAGTGAAACAACAGCTAATTACAAGAGCCTCGTAGTGTGCAATATAGCTACGAGATCCTGTCGTCTGTTGGAATTTCACTTTCGTACGGTTGGCCTTGTTCTTTGAACAGTTCACCTACAAGAAGATAGATTTCTGTGGCACATGCGTAAATAGGACTTCAACATGTGATCTGATCACATATATATAATGTACCTGATACTTTGGATCGGACCAGTGTTTAACGAGGCCTCTCCAGTCTTCATCAGATATATTTTCCACTGGAGATGTTTGGGCAAGTTCACTGTTAGCCTTGCCTTCAAAGTGAGTTTTCCTCAAGTTATACCGATACTGTCACAGAGCAGACTTGAAAACATGGGTGCAAGCTTGTCTGGTTGGATCATCTTGGCTATCCAACTTGAACCTCATCTGTTGAAAATTATGGGGGTCTCATTATCAGCAACCTAGAAAGTATTGGACAGAGCAAGACGATATTACTAGTTTCCATACATAACCATACTTACAGATAAATGGTCGAGGAAGGTGTAGAACTGGGTTTCGTCTTTGTCATTCTTGTACTGAATCCATGTTGGGAGGATACATACATGACACCTAACAGCAACCGCTGCCTCTGATACTAACTTGGCTGACTCTGTAGCATCACGTGGCCTTTTTAAACCTGCCTCAAAACGGATCTCCATTCTTCCTCCTCTAGATTTAGTTAACCTATCGAGCATTATCCCTGATGTTTGGTTCCTCTTGCGCCTAGGTGCTAGTCCAGCAACGAACATAGGAAGTGTTAGTGTACATCAAACTGTGAGAGTACATATAAAGAAGCATACAACTGTAACTTGACTCCAGCAACTACCTTCTTGCTGTTGAAGCTCACAAAGTTCATCTGATCTTGCCAACTCATCTTGTGTCAAGAGTGCTTCAGAAGTAGTGTCAGGTGGCAAGGGAGCTTGGGAACGTGCTGCTAGCTAAGTTGACCAACGAGTAAATCGTGCAGCTGGTGGTACTGTGGAAAGTGTTGCAACAACTAGGGTTGTCTCTGCTTGTTTGGTGGCAGCTATTTGTTTTTGTTTGGCTTGTTCTGCAGCTTGTTTAGCACGGGATACCCTGTCGGTACAATTTTCCGCTGGACTTTGACCTTCTATTGCATCATCAGTACCAGCAGAATCTGCAGGATTCTTTCGCTTCCCTTTCCCTGTCGTTATGTCTTGCTTCCTCTTTCTCTGTGCCATGTTAAGTCAAGCCGACAAGAAAAACGAATAACAATTTAGTTCTTCAGAACAATTTGATGCGTGATACAGACAAACTGAACTTTGATGTTAGACAACCACATGATAGGAGGATGTAATATGTAAGAAAAACAGGACGACATGAGATAACCATAACTATGATGTGTAAACTAAGCGGAAGACATTTCACTAAATTAGAGGCAATGCAATGGAAGGTAGACACCATATGAAAGATGCTACAAATATCGCTCTACCAAGTTAACAGTGTCTCATCATAAATGTCGTTTAAACAAATGTGAAGTAGTACAAGAAATAAATCATATGCAAGATGCAAACAACATCACACTATCATGCATATTCACAACATTGCATATTCACAGCTTATAATGTGTAAACTAAGGAGAAGGCATTTCAACAAATTAGAAGCAATGAAAGGTACACACCATATGAAAGATGCAACGAATATCACTCTACCAAGTTAAAACTGTCTCGTCATAAGTGCCATTTCAACAAATTAGTAGTACAAGCTAGAAAAGAATGCGAGATGTAACCTATATCACATCCGTAGTCAAACGTGTCTTATGATAAGTGATTGTTGCAGGTTACACAACAGTAGTAATTTGATGTAAGAACATGGTGTGATAGACAGATATTGTATGTTCTAGAAACAGGAATACGTGTCTTATTCAAGTATAATGTGTAAAGTAAGCAGATGGAATTCAACAAAATTAGAAGCAATACAAGCTAGACATCACACATAACATGCAACCACATATAACAGTGCCAAGTTAGAGGGAGCACCGGTGATGGTGCACTAGGGGGGACGTGCTCATCATAAACACAGCTTCGTTGAGTGTCTATGCATGTGTTGTCTTGGAAATCATCTTGGGGGGATGGAGGAGTAGAAACTGTAGAGGCCCTCCGTTTGGAAGGAGCACCTTTATCCGCTGCCTTGCTAACTTCCTTCCGCTTTATAGATTTTGAATTGTCAAGTAACACCGACAAGAAAAAGCAATAAAATTCTCTCTTCAGAACTCATTCATGCATGATACTGACAATCACTACTTTGATGTAAGGCAAACACATGATACCAGGATGGAATATGTACGAAAAACAGGACAGCATGGCATGTTCAGAACTGTTTGTGTAAACTAAGCAGAAACCATTCCAACAAATAAGAAGCAATGCAAGCTAGACACCACATGAAAGATGCAACCAATATGACGCTGCCAAGTTAAAAGCGTCCCATCATAAATGGAATTTCAACAAATTAGAAGCAGCGCATGCTATAAATCATATGAAAGATGCAACTAATATCGCACTGCATATACTAAAGGTGTCTCGTCATATTGATTGATGCGGGATACAAAAAACAATAGTTTTATGTAAGGACATGCTTAATAGACAGATGTACTATGTACTAAATACAGGAAGGCATGTCACATTAATAGGTATAATGTATAAGCTAAGCAGAATAGCACATGCAGTTTAACCAGATTGGAAGAATTACAATCGAGACACCATATGCAACATGCAACCACATATCACGCTTCCAAGTTAGAGCAAGCACCTGCGATGCTAGTGTAGGGGAAATGCGGTAATCAACTATAGAGCTACATTCACTATCTTCAGCTAGCCTTGCTGTTTCTTGAGAATCATGTCGGGAGGCTGACGCTGCATTCTTTAAATGAGGAGTAGTCCACTTGCCTGACTGCCTCATCATAAGTGATTGATGAGGGATACACAAGAACATTAGTTTGATGTAAGAACATGGTTAATACACAGATGTAATAGTATGTACCAAAAACAGAAAGGCATGCCATATTCAAAGGTATAATGTGTAAGCTAAGCAGATGCAATTTAACCAAATTGGAAGCAATACAAGCTAGACATCCAGCTGGAGTGGTGAGCATGATCATCTAGGACCTGAGAGCCTGGTGGGAAGCGGGCAGCTTCGCCACCATCGCGGCTTTTTAGTTGGCTTCCAGGTGATGCCTGTCTTTGCTGGGCTTGTCACTGGCTCGGCCAGTGCCCTGACTAGCTATTTGTCTTCTGGTGCTCACGGGATGGTGGTTCATGTAAAAATATCTTTCCTTATCTTAATAAAGACCGACTTTGGCCTTTCGAATACAAGCTAGACACCATATGGAACATGCAACCACATATGACACCGCAAAGTTAAAGCAAGCACCTGGGATGGTGGTTCATTGCGAGCGAGGTCATCAACTCCAGAGCTACATTTACCGTCTCCATCTGCTGACACTGCACCCTTTATAGCGTTGTAACGTGTCGTGCTTACCCGCGTAGAAAGCTGGAGCAACTTCTCTCTTTTCTTTTCCGCTTCTCTCGAGGCAGACTCTGAAATACCCTTGCATAAAACACAATAGTGAGAGTATGGGTGAAGTGTGTGTGCAGAACTAGTGCACTGTAAAAGTAGCAGATAGCAGGTGGCAGAAAAATAAATGACAGGAGACATATGATAGCTCTACAACATTGCATGGCAAACAAAATTAGATTCTACTCCTTATGATTTTGTAATATATGAGCACAGGAAATGCAGGTACTCCTCCAGCACACCACCACATGTGGTCATATCAAGATAATAGTCGACTGAAAATAAATAGGTCAGTCAATTTTTTTAATGAACCTTCCGATCTATAAGGAACGGGCAGATGGCCTTCGTCTACCTCCCGCTAGTCACTGTTGACGATCTTTCTCGAACCGCCTGCGACCACCGGCCCAGACCCCTGCCTCCGCCACCCCACCCTCCCCTCGACCTCACACCACCGCCGTGCTTGGCAGCGCCCCCACACCATCCCTTTAATCCCGGCCGACCTCCAGATCGGGCGCCAGTAGCTCTAGGCCCCACACACCCCAAAGATAAACACCGAGGCGCTGCTTCCCCGACGTAATAGGCGGACTAGCGCCTGTTACGTCGGGGAATGCTTCCGTTAATTGGGAATCAACTGACCAGTAATTGAAATTCAGGGGGGCGACGAACCTCTAGCTAAGGTGAAATAGTATATGAGGAGAAACCTTGTGCATCACGAGTTACTAGGAACATCTAGTATCAAGAAGAAGCGGTCAACTAGTGTCTTCTGTGGGATGAATACCATGCAAGAAGACACGTAAGATTTGCACGAATAAGGGAAGATGAGTACCATTTTCGGTTGCCGGTGTGGTCGCCTCCACATGTCGCGCCGATCTTCTTCTTTTTGCTGGGGAAACGATGTTCTAGAGGAGGGTGCAGGCTTGGAAGAACCCATGGCCAAATTGTTGACTATGTTGCCGTGGCCGTATGTTGGCGGAGGGGAAGCAGATCCGAGGCGGCGAAGGACGACGTAGCAGGAACAGCTCCGGTGCGGTGGAGGGTGGCGAAGTTGGAGCGGCAGCGGTGAGGCGCAGGACGGCGTGGTTGAACTGGCTCGGGTACGGACGGCTCGGCCTCGGCTTCAACTACTAGCCGTGGAAGGCGTTGCGGTTGAGGTTGCGGTGGACGACGACGTCGGGCTATCGGCTCCGGCGTGATGGAGGAGGGCGGCGGTTGATGGGTGGAATGGTGTGGCGGACGGAGGACGCCGGGGTTTCACGGCTGGTGGAGAGGTAGTTTTTGCACCCACGGAGTACGAATGGGGAATTAGACGGGTGGGCGGGGGGGAGAACCATGTTTCGGTCTGGGACGCGCTTGTTTTTGGCTTTTTTGAACAGAAGATGGGACGCGCTTGTTTGAAATTTGGGAAAAGTACAAACTTTGCCCCCCTCTTAAATTTTGGACCTACTGTGGGTCGGGGGTAGGATGGTAATCCCAGGTGTCCCAAATAGTGGGCGGGAGCGATTTCTGCCGCGCGCATGTGTGCTTAGGCGGCCATTGCGTATGAATGTTTTTCGGAGGCGGTTGCGTGGCGTCTAGATGAAGCTACAAACCTACCCTGGTTTAGACCTTTGGACGTCGGGCTGGTAGGTTTCACGGGTCAGAGTTATTAGAAAAGTAATTTCCTTGTACTACCAAACATTGGTCTCACGCGGTTTCGGGCGTGTAGAGGCTCTTTTGGTGCTTCGTTCGAAATTTTGAAACACAAGCATTCACGTTTAGAGTACTCTTGAACTTTGAGGATTGACATAAATAGACAACGTTAAATTTGACCTTGTATGTTTGAAAACCTCAGTAAATTATCCGCTTCTTTTTGAAATTTTGACACTTGAAAATCCTATAACTACGATTATTTTGGAATGGAGGAGCTAAATTTGAATCTATTTTGTACACGACTACATATGCTATCATGTACAAAATCAGAGCAAAGATTGGTGCCCCCATAATTTAGGTATGATTTACAAATGCCATGATATCAAATTCAAATAATTGAATGGACTTCATGTTGAATTCGACTTTTAAACCACCTTAAGTTGAATTCAAATGTATGCTAGTTCATAGGTAGCTATTTATAATGTTCATTGTGTAACTTTCGTATGTATAATGTGCTTTACACACACAACATGAACTATACTCACGTTTATATTCGATTGCTAAAGCGATGCATTGTCTGGAGTTGAAAATACTAACTATGTGGATCAATTGTGTCGAATAATAACATAGACATGCTCAAA
Organism: Triticum aestivum; assembly: GCF_018294505.1. Classification (NCBI taxonomy): domain Eukaryota; kingdom Viridiplantae; phylum Streptophyta; class Magnoliopsida; order Poales; family Poaceae; genus Triticum; species Triticum aestivum. The sequence continues at coordinate 395,972,555 of NC_057799.1, forward strand.
TTCGATAGAATCTAGATGTCTGATGGATCAATGACCGTTCCTTACGCGAATTGCAAATATCATGATCCCATCCTAATATTTGGATACAATTTATATCTTTAATCAATGTGTACAGCAGTCTTGTACGTGTAGTTTCACTCTCCATCGATGGTCTCTCACACATGCTCACACACTCTCTCCCGAGGTGTCTTTCTCGCACACATGCTCTCGATATAACCCTCCCTCCCTCTCGTAACCATTTACGACCGTTTTCACTATCCTTTATCATAAGCACTCTTCCTCTCGCAAGCATACACACGCACAATCCCCATCGACCCTTTCTATATACATAGACCTGCCTACGTGTCTCCTGTACGCACATTATCTTTAGGCCTGTCTCTCACGCATTGTCTCACACCTCTCTTCCTAATCGACGAGTATGATTCTAGCAGAGCATTTTGTAGGATGCCCCTTAAAGTTAGGTTGGATGAATAGTAATATCAGAGATAAAGGGGTTACCTTAGTCCGAGAACCTAGGGTTACAAATCCTAGCCGGCTTTGTCAGTGGACATAGAGTCCTTCACAATTATGCTATCTTTGTCTTGTACGACTAGTCATCCATGGGTCTCCCTAAATGCGTCACGGGCCGACCAATGTGGAACAGGACGGAACCGAACGAAGGGCCTCACCTCGACCCACTGGACCTCACGCGGTGACACACCCTCTACCCCCACGTCTCGTTATCTTCTCGCACCCACACATACCAACACAGACACCACACATAAAAAAATATCTCCTGGTGCCTCTATCCACTCCCCCCTTGGATATACACACTCAAGGGAATCTCTCGCCGTGACATCATATTCATCTCTTTCTCTCTAGACCACTCTCATTTCTCGTGCTATCTCTCCCACGCCCCCCGCCGGCCCCTCTATCCATGCCTCTCTCGAATTTGTAATACACACACACATAACTCTCTAGGCCCTGCCAAATGCATAAACTACACATTCACACATGTTACACCACGTACCCCATTGATCTAAAAAGCCCTCTCTTCACGTTTATTTCACATACAACATTCCTTTTGAATAAAGTGTGGCCAAAAAAATATTTTAGAATTTCTACATATATACAACATTACAAAGTTATATGGAGGAGTATGAACGCTTGCATTGCATGGTGCCCACAATGATATTTATTCCGCACTATGAATTTGTATATTTTTATACTATATATAAAGTTAGTCATAATAAAGAGAAACGAAGAGCATCTCTCTCTCCATCGCATACCCCCCATCTACGCCCCTTTCACGTACACACACAAACTATCTCCAGGTCCTCTAAAAGTAAGCCCCCAGCACATTCACGCATCTTTCATCTTTCTCTTGCGATATATACAGTGACGATCATTGTATTTGAAGCGAAAGCACGATACATACATTGGACTTCAGAATCCACTCATTACGGTCACCATTTACGTTTTGTGCTTATTATATAGTCACGGGCTCACCGTACAACTCTGTATTTGCTCAAGACACGACTAATTGACCAGTTAAACGCTCCACGTGGCACCTCTAGTGTTGCATCACATTATCTCACTACCATCGGGCCCACCTGTCGGCTTGTATCTACTCTACATCTACACTCTTATAAAATACTAGCAAGATGCCCATGCGTTGCACGAAACATCAAGATGCATTTGTATGAGTAGTTTATCTTGTGGGAGAAAAGGATGAACAAGGGAAGGCCTTATTTGCAAGTGTGGAGAGGGGTGTGGGTATCTTTTTGGAAAATTGCCATAGTTTCCTTCCTATCCGTGAGATATAGATCGGACGGCCTATATTGCAGGATGGCAGGCACACGATCATCACCGACTATGCTTTTTATAAGAGGAGGGATAAAATACACTCTTATAAAAAACAGAGTTGGTGATGATGGTGTGCCTGCCATCCTGCAATATAGGTCGTCCGATTTATATCTGACGGATAGGAAAGAAACTATGAAAATTTTGCAAAAAGGTACCCACACACCTCTCCACATTTGCAAATAAGGCCTTCCCTCGTTCATCCTTTTCTCTCACAAGATAAACTAGTCATACAAATGCATCTTGATGTTACGTGCAACGCACGGGCATCTTGCTAGTAAGAATGAAAACAAACGCCAAAAAATATTGGATGGTGGTTCGAAGTCATGACCGCGGGCACAGCGGACAAGGTGGCTTTGTATTGGTATGCTGAGCCGTCTGTTTTAACACACATGAGCTGGTGTGGTGATTATACACACATGCACGCATGCACACAAACTGCATGCACGCAACACTCACACGAACACATGCACCCACGCATGCACGCAACACTCACACGTACACACTCACCACGCACGCACGCAACACTCACACGCACACACGCACGCATGCATGCGCACACCAGTACACCACACGACCAACACACACTCTCACGTTCAAGTGCTCAACCTACACGTGCATGCGCACACATCAGGCCTTGACAGACACATACACAACTAGGTGATTTCCGCGCACGGGGTGGAGTCTTGTCGCGCCTGCATAAATTTGTGTTTATCTGACCTTTTCCCTATGCGAACTGACAGGTGGGACCCACAAGGAACGTGGTCAATTTAACTAGTCAACATGGTGCCACGTAGACTATTTGGCCGGTCAACAGAGTGCAATCCGATGCTGAACCGGGAGCAAGTGACCGTATAATCACCGCAAAACGTATATAGTGACCGTAATCAGCTTATTCTGAAGTTTGGTGAACGTATTACGCTTTTCTCTCTGTAGGCCCTCCAAAACTACATCTCTACACGTTCTCGCACGTTACATCTAACAACTATGCAATACAACACTACTACTACACTCTAACACAATAAATCATATGTGTTTTTAGTTTTACTAGATATCATATTGCTACTTAATTATTCAGTTTGCATACTAAATTGCCTTTGAAATGTATGGCCTGTATCATATACCGCGCGGGAAAAATCCCGCCCTTTCCTGTTTAATCGGGTTTGTATCGATGGATCGTGCGAAACAACAAAACTATAGTACTATATACAGTACAAGTGACAGTTCACTGGGCCGTCGTGTCGTGTACTCCTCCGTCGTAAGAGTGGAGCGCTCGCTTTCATAAATCTTCTAGTCCCTTTCGCCGACATGTGGGACATCAAGCTACCGGGTCCATGTGCCATACCGGAATACAGTGCAGAGCAGCCGGGGTGAAGCACCCAGTCATGGTGTCGGCGTAGTAATGAGCAATGAGGCGTCAAAGCACAAAGCTGCACCTTTCCCGCAGTTAAGTTGGAGGGACGAAGTAATAATGCTAAAAAAAGAAGTTGGAGGGACGAAGCAACCATCATTTCACTCGTTGCTGAATCCGCTTCTCCCTCATCTTCTTCAAGTTAACCACATGTTGCTTCTGTCATTGTTCTGCCTCATGTGGGAAGCGGACCGGCTTGGTAAAGCACTGACACATGGGACCGCATGTTAGCAAACCGCCAGGACAACGTCCTCTAAAAATAAGAAACCTCCACCGCCATCCGCGCGGCAAAATCACCTCCTTTTTACTAATCTTGATTCTATAATTTTTTTAGATCAATATAATTGAGATTTGTATAGATAGCACACAGGAGCAAAACCAAGTGGTACGGTTAAGGGCATCCACAATGTGTAGCCAAATGTGAAAATAGCTTTTGGCATCGTGGGAACCATTGTGGACGGTGTTGCCAAAGCCAAAAGGATGGAACCGAAGCTCCCAGATTGATTGATTGATTGAAGGAATAGAAAAATGCAACGTCTCTCCTCTTTCTCCCGTGCTTGGACGCATGTACAGTATAGAGGACAGAGTCTACTCACGTGTCCCTTCTATCACAAATCACAAAGCAGTGAGGCGTCAAATCACAAAGCACGAACGAAGCAACCATCATTTCACTCTTCACTGACTCTGCTTCTCCATCGTCTTCTTCGAGAAACCATCTCACCGCACTAAGCTGGACAGACGACGCTATTGTGTACGAGTAGTACTAGTACATTTACGCGTCCTTTGGTTCAACGGACTTCTTGGATGCAAATAAGGTGGTTGTCTCAGCTTGCAGGCGGCACTTGCGAACGACTTACCGTGGTCTCCCTCAATGGTGTTCTCCGTCGAACGCACTTCGCCAAACCACAACGTTCGAGATATCGTCGACGTCACCGCAATGGGGAAGGAAGTCAAATATAGTTACTACCTCCATTTTTTTGTACACAAGGCCAGTATATCAAAATTACAATTTGCAAAAGGTCACTAACACTAATCGAGGCAAAATTGATGGGGTTTGCCTCGTACTAGCAACCAAGGACATTAATATCCCCTGCATGCATGCAGAAGTGAGAAGGTTGGTTTGCATGGCGCTGCATTAATCAAGCGATGAGGAGTGAGATGGTTAGCTCTTTGGGATTTGGAGAAAAAAATACGCATTAATTGACACGTGAAATGAGGATTTGTATCGATTAATCCCGCGAAGGAAAACCCCGCCTTTCTTTCTTAACACTAGTACTCCTAGTACGTAGTACTACGTACTTATCCTGTTTGGAACTAGGCCTTGCATTGCCATACTTCGCCACACATTTTTGCCAAGCTTGCCTAAAGTTTTCAAAATGAAGAGGAGGTACACTTATGCACGGCTATCGTGGTGGCACCGCACCCTCACACGGCCGCTCCTGCACGCCGCGGTCGCACCGCACCCTCACACAATCGCTCCTGCACGCCGCAAACCTAACCAAGGGAACGCACCCTCACTGACACGTGTTGTCGCATGTGAACAAACCAAACTCAGCCATCCTACCGCTGACACATAATTTTCGTTCATAGAGTATGTTTATCCAACCGCATGTTGGGGAGTATCTGTACGGCCCGTGCGGTGGTCTGTTGGGGAAGAAGAAGAGGTGAGGAAGAAGGGTTAGGAGACGTAGGATATTAATCCAACCACATGAAATGGTAGACTGACCCAAGTCAGGCGACTTGCATAACAATATATGTTTTTACACAACAAAAGATCCATAAAAACAACAACATAAAGAAAAACTATCACTGCTCGCGGAACGAGACGACCTCGTCGTCTTTGGCTGCCGGCGAGAACCAGCCGTTGCTGCCGACGTGTGTCTCCGCACCGTGGTTGTCCTCGGCCTCCAGCTACTCGTTCACGCGGAGCGTGCGGGCGCTCTGCATGGACGAGAGCACCGCCCGGTTCAAGTCAAGGACGTCCGGTTCCGCCAGCAGGAGGGCCTCGATGAGAGCGGCATCCGCACGCTCCGCGTCGAGTTGAGCCTCTGAAGCCTGGTTCAAGTTCAGGACGTCCGGTTCCGCCTGCAGGAGGGCCTCGATGGCAGCGGCATCCGCGTGCTCCGCCTCAAGTTGAGCCTCCACCGCCCGGTTCACATCCACGACATCCGGTTCCGCCTGCAGGAGAGCCTCGATGGCAACGGCATGCGCGCGCTCCGTGTCGAGTTGAGCCTCTGCCTCCCGGTCCTCCTTTAGTATCGCCAGGTTGAACCGCTGGTACTCCTGCACCATGGGGGACTCGGACGCCGGCACGAAGTCGATATCCATCGTCTCATACCCATCGGGGACCTTCTACGTCGCGACCTCCACCATGAACATTGGATCGGCTTCCTCCTCCTCGTAGCTTGGCTCTAGAGAACTCGGGGATTGGCCCGCCGCAAAGCGAGCTTGGGAACGGAGGTCTCTGGCGCCAACCGCCGCCGTGATTTCTGTGCGGCGCTCCGGCGTCAGCATCTTGTAGTACGTGATCTTGCGGCGCACCATGGCTTTCCGGCGAACTAGGGGACACTTGATGCCGGCTAGGGGATCGAAAGGTGGGGGAAGGGGCTGGAGATTAGGTGTGGTTTTAGGGCAGTGGCTGGCGTAGGCTGAGCAGCGAAGGTTCTGTTGTGAATAGTGGTTCCGATGACGACCAGTCAATCGGTTTTGATTGTACATCGCTCTTGTCGCGTTCGTGTTGCAGCCTGGCACGCTGGACCCTCCACGTTGCTCATCGAATGGAACGCGCTTCGTCTTGTGTTTTCGCTCGCTTGTGGGACCGCAGTTGAGAGCAAACCGACATCCCTCCCCCTCCCCCGCCCGCGTCATTTTATGCGGAGTAAATAAAAACAGAGGGAGTATACTACGGATGAGGATCCCCTGACGTGGCCGAACCCATTGAGTAACTGACATGTGGGGCCTAGCAAGCATGGGGTCCGCCAGTAAGTGACCGAAAGGGAGGGTAAGGCAGGGATACGTATGTGAAAGGAGCTTCCAATGATATAATTTTCACATTATACATCTCATGTACTACTAATCTTATCAATAGTCAAATGCGGTTTTGAAAAACGCATTAGAGCATGGTTAATAATATAGCCAGTCGATGGCTATAAGGAACTGCCATGTCATCTATAGCCATCATCTATTATATGCACTCATACAGTAGTGTGGGCTATAAGGTTGTCTATTTCCCGCAAAAAATATTATAAGGTTGGCTATTGTATTAGTACTTTTTCCCATCTCCTCTCCATCTCTTTCTTCATATTTATTGTACGTATTTAACTAGGAATGCATATATAGCTTGGCTCTTGCATGAGAGCTCACTCCCCTTACTTTTTCACATCTCTCTCCTCCACATAGGCCCTATATAAATGGAAGGAGGGAGTACTATGAGCACTGCATACTCTAGTACAGATTTTGTCAGTACTCCACTAGTACTATTGGACAGGGAGCTTAAAAAAAGTTACTATTGGACTGGCTATATGTGGCAAAATCCTAGTAGGAAGGGCATGCACGAGAACAAGCACATTCACGTGGTTGAAAACAAATTGGAAACCATCTCGAGTACAAATCTAGGAGTACGTACGAATCTAACAATATTGATTGGGCGTTGTTGAATGTTGATACTTTTTTTTATCAAATTAGAAATACTTTGACTACACATAGAACTTATATGTAAACTAGAAAGGATAGGAGGGAGTATATTGTATGTTCAAAAATGAAACGAACATTGAATACCCTTTATATATGATTTGCGGATGCTATGATCACCGGTTCAAAATTTTGAATCCGCCTTAGGTATCACACATGCCCCCACTCGTTCTCTCTCGATTTCATCTCGGGGTCCAGAGATCGATTGAAAGAGGACTAGGGTGGGTACAATACGTTCATTTCGCTTATGAACGTACAATATACTCCCTCTGATCCCCACAGACCCCCCTGCGGGTCATTTCTATCATAGAAACAGACCAAACCTTTATCTCCTTGCATGACACACAATTGATCTTTGAACATCAATCGATCTCGTCAACATGTGTCGGGGCATGAACCGAATGGGATGTCAAAACTAAGACGCGAAGCGACACGTAGTGGAGGCAAAGTGAAACTTTAAATGAACTATTTGTTTGTATGCATGTCGGACAAATTACAAATAAACATTGGAAATACAAGCATGGTCTAGGCCCACATGCGAATGATACTCGGCGGAATGTTCAAATGAGGCATGCGGGAGGATGGACTCGACCGGAGGGCGACATGATCGATGGAGAAGAGGGTTGGAGAGGAATGAGAAATAAGCAAACGCCACATGATTATACTTGAATGGCTCAAATAAACAACAAGTTGTCTCGCTTGGCCTACATAGTGAAAGGCCTAATGCGCAACGCGGAGCACTGACGCTCGATTATGGCTGGGAAAATAAGGAAACCGACATGTGGGGCACACCTGTTGGGACGACGTAGCGCAAACTAGTCCAATGGAGGAGCTGGCCCACGACCTCCTCGCCACCGGCAACCGTTCATGTGGGTCGTGGGGGCCAACAACATGGCGCAGCTCCAGCACCGCCTCTGGACACGGCGACCGCGGTCAACGACACGCTCATCGTCGCTAGACACGATCAGTTTCAGTGTGCCGAGGGTGGAGTTAGTGCCGTGGCACGACCAACAGTATGTTTGGTTTGTGCCCAAGGTTGCCCCATCAAAGCATTGGGTAGCCAAAATTTTGGTTGAGGTTTTGGCTGCTCATGATTTGGCTGACATCGGCAAGAAAAATGAACTAGAGTTGGCTAGAGTTCATTGGCATGCCAAAAAAATGACAACCATCCAAACAAAGACCAATCTTTGGGTCATGACCAAAATTTTGGTAAGGTGCACTTTGGCCACAATCCAAACACACCCCAACACCCGGCTCGTCGAGGATGCACGGGGCGCCGGGATGCGTCCGCGGAGTGTTGTAGCGTGGCCAACTCCATCCTCAGGACATGAGACCATGCCGGGTCGTCTTGCTTTTTCAATGACATGCGTCGATCGCATGTGAGCAAAGGGCATCTCCAACGTTGCCACGACCGAAGTTGACTACCCTGGCACACCAAAAACCCTCGTCCCTCGCGCTGTCACGTGGTGTGTTCCCAGCCGGCGCCAGCTGCCCGCATTCATGCCGTCCGTCCGTATGCCGGCGTTAAGAGGCTCGGTGCCCGAGGAACCTACTCCGGCGACTTAATGACGCACCAGGACGCTTGGCCTCACTGGAATGCGCTACTTAAAGCGGCAACGCCCAGCTAACCTCCACACCATAGCGCATCGTCCTCCTACTTGGCACCACATCTGCCATGACCACAAGCGCGAACGCTCTGCGGGAGAGCTTGTCTTCGGGGATGAAGCTCGAGGTCGCCGCCGTCGCTCAAGTTGCCGCACAAGCGGTGGCCACGCTGGTGGCCAACGATGGGAGCACCGTCAGCCACGCGTCCTACTTGCTGCCGTCCAACGTCCGGCACCGCCGAGGTCGGGGACTCCTCCGAGGATGAGTAGATCATGGGAGGCGATAGGGCATGGTGTGCCAACTGGCCGGTCCGTCTCCCGTGTTCTACTTTTCCTCGCCGGAGACCGCACCTTCACTTCATGGGTCTTGAACCCCGCCCCCGTACATGGAGATCGAGATTGAGGACGTTGGTCGCCGCCATAGAATAGGTTTAGGGTCGGGTTTCTTTTATTTTTCTGTCCTATAAAAGTTTGAAATGTAATGAAAATCTGCCGTGTTTGCATTAATCTCGGCCGATGTATATGATCTTTCACAATAATATAGTATATTGTAGGAGTACTAGCAAGATGCCCGTGTGTTGCACGGAAGATCAAGATCTTGTGGGAGAAAAGGATGAACGAGGGAAGGCCTTATCTGCAAATGCACATTCACACATTTCACATCTTTCTACATCTACGAGAACCTAGGAAAGGGTTAACATAAATTGCGTCTCTCTCTCCTCCCCTGATTTTCATGGTGGTGGGCCCCTCCCCCCCAATCTACAATCAACAGCTCACACGTTTCACATTATGTTAATTACATAACTGGGACTACGTAGGTGTAGCATTACTCGTCCTAAAAACCCAGCTAAGCCAACCTCCCAGCATGTCGCGCGGGAAAAGACCCGGCCGCGCCATTTTAGTCGGGATTACCGGATTACTAGTAGTAGTATCGATGGATCACACGAAGCAACAAGTTTTTTTGAGGGGGCAAAGCACCTAGTTTAAAAGGAGAAAAGGCGGTACACTCACATCACTCCTGTCGCGGTCGCATTGCACCCCACACACGTTCGGTCCTGCACATGGCTCACGCAAACGGAACGCGCTTCGGCTTGCCTCTTCACTGACACATGGGACTGCACTTGGAGAAACCGACCATGGGCCAAACTCCCCCCGCCCACCGCGCGAAAATCCTCCCCCCACCCAAAAATTCCCCCAAATCCTAGATTCAACCGCCCTTCGGCGAACTAGCCAATAATATTCCACAAACCCCCCTCCCCTCGTCCCCCTCCACACCATTCGCTCCGCCAAAGCCGCCCTCCCCGCCACACCAATACGTCGGCGCCGCGGTTCGTCGAGGGGACGCACGGCGATCCTCTCGCTCCCACAGTACGCTCTCGTGGACTACCGTCCTCTAGTCGCGCCGCCACCGCTGGCGTCGTTCTTGTGGAGGCGCACGACGGTCAGCGCCGCCACCGCTGGCGACGTTCGTGTGGAGACGCACGGCGGTCAGCTTCTCCCATGGTACGCGCATTCTAGACTGAGGCCCCGTGCATGTCGGTGTAGCGTTGAATGTTAGCTGATAGACGCTGTTAATCTCACTGTTTGCCGAAGTAGTTTACAGTCAATATGCTCTGCTTAAGAAGCTTCCTTGCCTTGTTCTGCACTCAATCTGCTTAGCTGAGATGGCATGCCAAGGCCGATTAGTTGCTAAAATATCCTGCCATATATTTATTGTGACGTAGATTGCCATGGTCTAGTAGCCAATCTGTTAGGTGAAATAGCTCTACACCGTTTTATACTCGATCTTTGTTGCTGCGATGGCCTTCGATAGTTTGATGTCTATGTGCTCGGCCTCATTGATGTTTGCTGAATTAGCTTTACATATATTTCGTTACTTAGATCTGCTCATCCAAATATCTTGCCATAGCTTTAGACATCGACCTAGGTATTTTCTTCTGGACTTCATAAAAAAGCATATATGTTTTCCTGTAATATCGAGTAGAAGAACTAATTTGTATGTCTAACAGATGGACGGGACTTGGATAACTTCTGCTCCAAGATTCTCCGCTGCATAGGCCCAGGGGGTTGAAAACTTCATGAACTTTATCAGAGCTGAGTACGGTGGTCCAAAATCAGATGTGCTCTGCACGTGTAGCAGTTGTATGAATTCAGTTACAAGACCCCAGTCAACTGTGCAAAATCATCTACACTTGTATGGGATGTCGGTCACATATACTAGGTGGGTTCATCATGGTGAAGTTGTTAACGTCAATGTTATTGACTACTCCCTCCGTTCCAAATTACTTGTCTCGAAAGTGGATAAAAATGGATGTATCTATAACTAAAATACGTCTAGATACATCCATTTCTGCGACAAGTAATTCCGAACGGAGGGAGTACGTGGAAGCAGCAGATCACCATCTTGATCTGCCTGATACTCAGGTGGAAGAGGAGGAGGAGGAGGAGGAGGTGGTGGCGGAGCCAATGAGTTTGACCAACATTGAAACATGCTACGAAATGCTCGTGCATTCCGTGAACTTTCACCTGCAGAAGAAAAACGGTGGGCCCGCATGTTGGAACAATGCAACGTGGCTGTCACCCTAGGAAATAAGCTGTCAGTATTCTCAGATATGGTCACCTTTCTTCAGGTGAAGACATCTGAGCGGATGACGAACAAATCATTCGATGCAATGTTGGCTGCTTTCTGCAAAGCTTTCCCAGATGCGTCTGAGCTGCCACACACCTACAGTAAAATGAAGAATTTCCTTCGTGCAGTTGGAATTGGATATGATATGATCCATGTTTGTAAGAATAATTGTGTTCTGTTCCGGAAGGATTATGCCAACTTAAGTGAATGCCCGAAATGCAAATCATCAAGATGGAAAGATGGCGATGCTGTGAAGAGGATTCCTCATAATGTTCTGAGACAATTTCCAATTACACCAAGATTGCAGAGGTTGTTTCATGATGCTGAAACAAGAGAGGATGTACTATGGCATTCTAGGAACCAGGAGTACAGAGATCAGAATGTAAAGAGCCATCCATCACATGGTAGTGAGTGGAAAAGCTTCAATCAAAAACATGAAAAGTTTGCTGCTGACCCGAGAAACATTAGACTTGGCTTAGCTTCAGATGGATTTAACCCATTTGGCCACCAGAGTGCCACATATAGCATGTGGCCAGTGCTTGTTATCCCTTACAACATGCCTCCAAATGTCTGCACCAAAGAATCAAACTACATGATGGCATTTCTCATCCCAGGTCCAAAACGTCATGGAAAGGATTTTGATTTGTTCATGGAGCCTCTTGTGGAGGAACTTCAACAGCTATGGAGGGGTGTTCTCACTCGAGACCTATATAGCAGCCCACCAGCTGATTTCTTTCTGCGTGCTATTATAATTTGGTGCATCCATGATTATCCGGCTTTGGGCACTATGTCAGGGCGAACGACACATGGTTACAATGCATGTGTTCGTTGTGACAGGGATCCGCTGTCATACGCAATACTTAGCAAGATCTGTTACATTGGACACCGCCGTTTCCTTGCCAAGGACAAGTTTCATCCTAGAAAATACCAAAGATATGTGTTCAATGCAAAGCATGAAAACCATGATGCGCCAAAGAGGCTCACCGCCGATGAGTTGCAAGTGGAATTAGAGAAGGTCAGACATATTACACCAGGAAACCATCCTGATAATGGTAGCGGTAAAAGGAAGCATGGCAGGGCAGAAGAGAGATTATTGTTTACCCGCAGGTCCACTTTGGAAAGATTTGGATCTGCGGCATAATCTTGATGTGATGCACATCGAGAAAAATATATGTGACAGCATTATTGGCACACTTCTTAATATTGAAGGCAAGACGAAAGATACCTTAAAATCTAGGATTGATTTGACACACCTGGGTATCAGATAGGATTTGCAGGTGCAAGATGAAGGTAAACGACAGGATATGGCACCAGCTGTGTACGTCTTGGACAAGGTAAAAAGAAAAGAATTTTGCGAGGTCCTGTCACGTGTGAGATTCCCACATGGATTTGCTTCCAACCCTGAAAGGAGAGTCAGTGCAGATGGAAACAAGGTACAAGGGTTGAAAACTCATGACTGCCACGTCCTACTTCAAAGGGTTTTACCTGTTATCCTTAGAGGATTGGGCCGCCCTGACTTATACAGAGCAGTTGCAGAGTTGGGACAATTCTTCAAGGAACTCTGCAGTAGAAATATCAGGATAGATGCTTTGGAGCGTCTTAGAGACAAGATACCAACTATCGTATGTGACCTTGAGAAGATATATCCTCCAGCCTTCTTTGATGTGATGGTGCATTTGGCTGTTCATCTACCTGATGAGGCACTACTTAGAGGTCCAGTATAGTATGGCTGGATGTACCCTATTGAAAGGCGGCTAGGCACTTTCAAGGGCTATGTTAGGAACAGAGCTAGACCCGAGGGTTCCATTGTAGAGGCCTACATTGCTACAGAAGCGTTGACATCTTGCTCAAAATACATTGGAACAACTGATCAGCTTAGCAAAGAGGTGGATGAAGACAATCTCGGGCTCAATGTTTTCAATTATTCTGTTCGAGTTACAGGGAAGAGTCGACAAGAGGACAAACCTAAATATTTGGACAAAATGGTTTGGCATGTGTTGAATAACTGTCCTGAGATACTACCTTATATCAAGTAAGTGCTAAGTACTACAACTTATACATCGTAATCTACTAAACTTGCAGCACATTCTTATATATTTAGATGTTTGACGCGATCACTATGTTGTGCAGCATCTACAAAAATGAGTTACTGCCGCAAAATCCCTGAAACATTGACAAACTGGTTATGGGAGGATTTGCCAAATGGTTCAAGAGCCATGTAAGCTTTTGAATTGCACTGTCAGTTTTTTTAATATATTGAGTACATAAGATGATCAGCTTGTCTATTTTCTAACCATAGGTTAAGAAGATGCGGGGGGATGGGCAGGCAGTTGATGATGCCCTTTACTCACTAGCAATGGGTCCTGATACTCGGGTAAGACATTATGAATCTTGCGTTGTTGGAGATGTGCACTACAACACCCTTGCACGAGACGAAGGCAGGAAGACACAAAACAGTGCCATCATGTGCACGGATACATATGACAAAGAGACAACTGAAATGTATGCTAACATAACAGACATTGTTCAGTTGCAGTATATCTCCAGTTTCGAGGATCATCGGTGTGTGGTTCTGTTGTGCTGTCGTTGGTATAACCTGTTTTCCAGGATCGCAAAACCCAGAGCTGATGATTATTTCAAATCCATCAATGTCAAGGCGGCGTACCAGACCAACGAGCCTTTTATTTTGGCAAATCAAGCAACACAAATATTTTTCTTGGAAGACACATTTGCACATAGCGATGACTGGAGAGTATTGCAAAGGTTTGAGCAGAGGAATTCGTTTAATGAAGTTGCACAACAAGATGATGCTTACACTGCTCCTGATGTACAAGATAACACACATGTTCCTAATATCTTTGAGAACCATCACGTCAATGATGGCGGCGAAAAGATTGTCTGTCGTGCTGTGGACATACAAGAGTTGATCAAGAAGAAGCCAACGTTCGAGGACATTAAGGACGAAGAAGAAGATGACACTGTGGGGAATTATGATTCAGACTGATACGCATGGCGAAGATGTTGACGCTGCTGCTGCGGATGGTGATTACATTGCTTTTGTCGTATTTGCCTGTCAGAAGATGTTTTTATCTACTATGTGAAATTGTGTTTGCTATGACAACTGAAACCTGATGAACATGTTGTTTAGTATTTTCCTGTGAGAACATCACTTGTTATGTATGCTGATTTGTGTTTGGTGATTGACGACTAAAACATGATGACATTGTTGTTTAGTTGTACTCATATTTGGCTGTGAAACTTGAATTTGATGACATAGTTTGCTGTTAGACTGCAATTTGCTCGACGTCTTCGAATGAGAACAAAGCTGACCCAACAGGGCCTCTGCTAATTTATTTATTTATTACCAAAAGGGGATGCCCCCTGATTTCCGTTAATAGAAATCATTAGATGTTCACAACACTATGCCCAGCCTGCTAGACAGGTCTCATTCATTACTAGTTTCAGCAAAGTGCTCATGTCATAGCTACTGAATACATCACGAGTGCTACATACATTGCAAATAAAGAGACAATCATCCTACAGAGCACATCGATTTTGCCCATTATCTTCACAAGCTCTTTCATCTCCTCATTGCTGTCAAGGTCGTTCAGCAGCTGTTGCTTGGCCATGATCAGAGGAACTGCATCTTTAACCTTCTGCTCTGCATCTTCCTCTTCTGCCGTTCCTTCAGTTACTTGTCCAACAGACCAACCTGTTGGTATTGGGATTCCTCGGCTAACCAAATAATCAGCGTAGTTGCACTCCCCCACATCAGCAACTTCCCAGAAATACAAATCACACGAATCTTCCCTTTTCTGCACGAATCAAATTGGAAGATCATCAACCAAACTATTAAAAAAATCAGCAATTGAAAGCAGCAGAACAACACTTAAACATATTATTACCCCATGATTCGGGCATTTGTAGAAGACTCGGCCAGGGTTGAGGATTGTGGTTGAGATGCGACGGATGACTCTGCGTGATTTGCAGCAGTGGCACCACACCAACGGCAGCGGGTTGCGATGACCAACTGGCTGCGGTGCGCGTGCCGGCGGGGGTGTGATGAGACCCACAGGCGATGGTACGGGTGGCCGTCGGTGTCAAAACCGGCGGATCTCGGGTAGGGGTCCCGAACTGTGCGCCTAGGATCGATGGTAACATGAGACGGGGGACACACTGTTTACCCAGGTTCGGGCCCTCTCTATGGAGGTAATACCCTACTTCCTACTTGATTGATCTTGATGAATATGAGTGTTACAAGAGTTGATCTACCACGAGATCGTAATGGCTAAACCCTAGAAGTCTAGCCTATGAGTATATGGTAATGAATCTGTCCTATCCGGACTATGCTCTCCAGTTTACATAGACACCGGAGAGATCTAGGGTTACATGAGATCGGTTACATGAGAGGGAATCTTCATAGTTGGTCGCCTAGCTTGCCTTCCACGCCAAGGAGAGTCCAATCCGGACACGGGTATAGTCTTCGGTCTTTGTGTCTTCACAGCCCATCAGTCCGGCCCAATGAGTAACAGGCCGGACACCCGAGGACCCCTTAGTCCAGGAATCCCTCAGTAGCCCCTGAACCTGGCTTCAATGACGAGGAGTCCGGCGCGCAGGTTGTCTTCGGCATTGCAAGGCGGGTTCCCCTTCTTCCGAACTTCCAAGATAGTCTTCGGACGTTATGATTGTATCCGGACCTGTTATACACCATGCACAACCACGGAGAGAATATATATATTTTACACGAGTTCTATCCGCTGACAACTTCCGACAACGTGATATCACGCCCGTCTAGTCATAATTTCGAACCGTTTTTCTTCTGCCATCCCACATTTCAAAACGCGGTTGCTATTTGCACGTCTTGTCGAAGTGGAGATCGTGTCCCCTCATTGCGGGATTCTCATCAATGCGGGCATGGGTAACCCAACCGTGTCATTTACACGGCCCTTGGGAATAGGCGAGTCTAAGGCGAGTAGAGAGGCGTTCGACATTCGCGGCCTCTATAAGGGGGTAAGGACTCCCTTCTTCCACCCACGCCCTTTCTCTTCCTCAGCCCTTCCGTCCTTGAGCTCCAGCACCCAAGCTTTAGCTTCTCTCTCATTCGAAAAATACTCCAAAGATGTCTGGATCCGGAGCTGGAGGTAGGTGGATGGCTTCTTCCGACAGGAAGAAGGACATCAAGGAGCTCCGGGAGGCCGGATATTTGGCCAAAGAGATCGCTCATCGACTCCCGGCTAAGGGACATATCGTCCCCACTTCGTCCACGGGCTTGGGTTCCCCCTTCACCCATTCGTCCGCGGGTTGATGTTTTACTATGGGCTGGATTTTCATGACCTAGCCCCCAACTTCATCCTCAATATCTCGGCGTTTATCGTCGTTTGTGAGGCTTTTCTCCGCATCCCGCCTCACTTCGGCCTGTGGCTGAAGACCTTCAATGTGAGGCCGAAGGTAGTATGCGGTCAACAAGCAGAGTGCGGAGGCGCCATGGTAGACAAGATGCCCAACGTCACCTGGCCCGAAGGCTCGTTCGCGGAGACGGTGAAGTGGTGGCAATCTGGGTGGGTTTACATCACCGAGCCGCGCGACGCCAACTGGGCGGCGGCCCCCGAATTCTGATCCGGAACCCCGATGCGGCTCACTTCTTGGCAAGAGCGGGGCCTAATCTGCGGTCCCTTGGCTGAGCTGACAGGGCTCCAGACGTGCATCCAGAACATGATAGAGAATAAGATCAAGCTTGTCACCGTAGTCCAGGTTATGCTTGTTCGTCGGATTCTTCTGTGCCAACGCCGGACTTATAGTTTGTGGGAGTTCGAGCCGGCCAAGCACCAGACGCTACTGGAGCTCTTCGGCACAATGCACGAAGAAATGTGGAAGGTGCTCTTCAAGGCCGGCGAGATGCCACCGCCTGCGACCGAAGACCGTGGGCTTAGCTTAAAGCGCCAGCCCAATCCGGTCAGTTCCTTCAATGTTTTCAAGGAGTATCCCCTACTAGCATATTTTGAGGGAAAACTTAAGCTTCCTTCCTCCATTTTTAGGCCTGGATTAAGTTGGCCGAGAAGATTAACTGTCCGGCTCCGCTACTTGAGGACCAGGTATTTCCATTATTGGAGAAGATGCTGTTCCCTGCGCCTTATGAGGTGCCGGAGAAGACGGCTAAGAAGGCGGCCCAAGGGGCCAAGAAGGACCTTCGTCGGGAAAGCACTCCGGACGAGACGTCCGAAAGCGAGACTTCCTCTTCGTCCGCTGACGGCGATGAAGAGGGAGAGGAAAACAACTCCCCACCTGAAGCGGGGAGGAAGAAGAGAGCGGCCCCCACAAGCCCGGACGTGGAAGCGCCTAAAAGGGTTAAAGGCTCCCTCGCGGATAACTCCGCATGGGACATCGATAGCAGTCCGGAACGACGTCGCCGGACCAAGCCTCGGGCCGCTTCGTAAGTACCAGAATTCGCAAAAGTCTGGCCTTCCTGGTTTGTAAAATTGACATATTGTAAACTTTTGTCATTGCAGTCCGGCGCGCGGTGACTCTCCGCGATCCTCGACAGAGGATTCGCTAGACACAGAGGAGATGGCTAGCATATCTCCGCCACCTGTTCATTCTATCTCACCCAGGGGTGATGACGAGGTGGTGCCCAAAAGGCCTTCTCAGGCCGGGGGGAGGTTCCGAGATCATCGGGGTGACGCCCCAGGATGACTCCTCGGACGCCGGACACATGGGGGAAAAAGCCCCCATGGAGACTGGTGAGAGGGTCCGAGTTCCCTTTGGACCTCAGCCGGATACCATTCCGGAAATCTATACGGCTCCGGGGTTCAGCGAACGGCACTCCCCCCAAGGAGGGAGTGTGCCTGTTCCACCGGTGACCTCTGTCCAACCAGAGGCGCCGGATAATCTGCTGGAGGCGCCTCTATCATGGATGAACATCGTGTCCTTATGGACACGGTAATAGAGAAAGTTTAGTTCGCTAAAAGCGGACTGACTGAAGCCTGCACTAGCCTACTAGGAGGCTTTGAGGTAAGTAATGTGATTATAAGAAAAAATATCACAGTATAGACAGTAGCCCCTGATACTCTGTTTGGTGTTCGGGAAGAAAAGCCTAACAGAGGATCAAAAAATCGCAGGAGTCTAACATGAGTTGCCTATGTGAATAAGCAGGTATTGCTGCAGGCTGCCACTGCTCATGCTGCGGAGGTCTCCAGACTGAAGCAGAAATTGGAGCGAGCCGAGGAGGAGCTCGGCCGTGTGAAAAAGCAGTTGGAGGATAGCCAAGGTATGCAGTAACCCGTGGGTACATTTCGAAAAAATGAATAGTCCGACCGGACTGAAAGTGTCATAATCTTTATTAGGGGCCGCGGCCGAGGTGGCAACCCTGAAGAAGGCGCTGGCCGAGGCCGAGGACAAAGCGGCCAAGGAGCACTTCTTGTGCGAGAAGCACGAGACCCGGGTTGGCGAGGCGCAGCAACAGCTCCATGGCGCGATAGAAAAATTCAAGGCCCTGGAGCGCGATTGTAAGGTGCAAGAGGCCGAATTGGTGAAGGCTCGCCAGAACACTCAGGATGCGCGAGCCAAAGCTTAGAGCACCCTCCAGGAGATTCAGGTGGCCCAACAGATTGCGACGGGTAAGACCTTCACCATGCTGAGCAAGTATGTAGAATCAACGTCCCTTGTACTTATCCTGAATTTCGGTTTTCCAGGGGCATTTATAGGTCTACCGCACAGTGTATCGAATGCGGCCGATCATTATAGAGCCAAGGAAGGGATGTCCACGGAGAAGCTATTCTGGTCCCAATATCTGGGATCCGAACATCCGGTACCCTTCAGCGACCAGCTAAAGCAGCTGGTCGAGCTGTACCGGTTGACAGAGTTAGCCATGAAGGACTTTATAGTCCGGTTGTGGCCTGCCGATCCCATACCTGGCAGCTATTTCGGACTTGTGCGGCGGCTTATGAGTGCCTGTCCACGGCTCGAAGCTGTGAAGCGGTCGGTCTGTATTGAAGGTGCGCGTATGGCTTTTGCCTGCGTCAAGACGCATTGGGCGAAGCTAGATGCCAAGAAGCTGATGATCGAGGGGCCGCCGAAGGGCAAGGAGCATCGTCGACCCGAGCACTATTTTGATGGTGTCCTGGAGGGGTCCCGTCTTGCGGCGGAGCGGTGTTCGAAGGATATTATATTCCCGTGAGAACATATGTATGTTCTTGCCCTGTAATATGGAACAAAGATGTTATGTAATATAATGTTAATGATTTTGAATTTTACCTCCTGTGCGGCCGTTTATTAAATCCGAGGGATGACCAGTCGTCGGCTTCAGCCCCCACGTAGATAGTACGGGGGTGTTCGGGATAAATCTAAACACTCTTTACTCCACATTCTGGTCCTTAAAGGAGGTGTTTAGCGCAACGAACAAGGCAATCAGACTATGCGGCCTTTACTAGCCTCACTTAGCCATAGGAGTTTGACAATAAATAAAGTTTGGCGAAGCCCCTGGTGTTCGGAAGGCCGAATTAGGGGCGCTATACACGCCAAATCGGAAGAACCGATTCTTCGCAAGAAGCGGAAAAATCTCCAACGATTTGGAACCTCACAAACAGCTGACCGGCTCTCGCTGCATCATGACAGTCAGTTTTTGGCTTTCTCTACTGAGGTACTCGTCCGGAAGAACCGGGACACAATCGCGGTAGTTCATCCCTTTACTACCCTAGCCGATATAGTGGAACGTAAGGTAGTAAGCACAGGATCCGGGCAACCCAACTATTGACCAAAGACATGATTCAGAGCCGATGCATATAATGCTATAAGTTCGGGGTGCCGAACTATACTGAAAAAGAGTTCGGACTTTTATTGCCTTGGTGCTGGGTATAATGAAGCCCCTGGCGTATTAGTACGTACCATGGTGTACGTGTGCAATGAGTAATAGATACTGAGGTGAGTGAACAGGAAAGATTAAATAATGAGCTGACGCCACCATTTATTCACCTTTGTGATATAATCAGTACGTCGAGGCGTACTTTGTACCGATAATGCGATAAGCAAGTAAGGCTTTTTAACATGCCGTAACCAAGGGCGAGCTGCATGCGGGTTTGTAAAACAAGTATATTAATCATTTATTAGAGACCACCTGGGGGTTCCCTTGTACGCCAGAGCTTGTTGCCTCCTTGGTGTGTTCTGCAAACGGGTCGTCCACATAGACCTTGAAAAAGGAAAGAAAAACCCATAAAAAAGGAAAAGCAGAAACATGCGAATCCCAGGGTCTATCAAGCCGTATTGTGGATCACGAGCGAGTTGTGCCTCCATCCGTACCCATGGCGTTTTGAGTGCGTAGTTTAAATGCGCGTGGTACTTAACACCATTGCCTCATCAGGGCTGGGACGGAGGCCAAATTGCTAGATTGGCTTGTGACTAGCTGAGCTATCCTGCTGCAGTGTAATCCGGACCCTCTTAGTGGTGTCCAGGGTCTCGGCAGCCGGATTATAGTGCTGCTTGAGAAGGCCACTCTGTACTTTTGCTGCTAGGGCGGCGGTGTGCTCTTCTGTACGGAGGGAGCGTTCCGTATTTCCATTTACCGCAATGACGCCACGCGGACCGGGCATCTTCAGCTTAAGATAAGCATAATGCGGCACCGCATTGAATCTGGCAGATGCGGTTTGTCCGAGCAGAGCGTGATAGCCGCTGCGGAATGGGACGAGATCGAAGATTAGTTCTTCGCTTCGGAAGTTATCCGGAGAACCGAATACTACTTCCAGCGTTATTGAGCCCGTACAGCGGGCCTCTACGCCTGGAATGACTCCTTTAAAGGTGGTCTTTGTTGGTTTGATTCGTGAGGGGTCAATTCCCATCTTTCGCACTGCGTCTTGATAGAGCAGGTTGAGGCTGCTACCACCGTCCATCAGGACCCGAGTTAGGTGGAACCCATCAATAATTGGGTCAAGAACTAGTGCGGCTGAACCGCCGTGGCGGATACTAGTGGGGTGGTCTCGTCGATCGAAGGTGATCGGGAATGACGACCACGGATTGAATTTTGGGGCAACGGCTCTACCACGTGGGCGTCCCTGAGTGCGCGCTTGCGCTCCCTTTTGGGGATATGTGTAATGTATATCATGTTCACCGTTTTGACTTGAGGGGGAAATTTCTTTTGCCCCCTGGTGTTTTGTTGCCGGGGCTCTTCGTCGTCGTTCTCGCTCTGCGATTCCCCTTCTTTGCCTCTGCTATTTGCTTTGCTGGCTTGTTTGAAGACCCGGCAATCTCTATTGATATGGTTGGCCGGTTTGTCTGGGGTGCCATGAATTTGGCAAGGACGATCAAGTATGCAGTCCAAGCTGGATTGTTTTCCGTTGCTCCTTTTATAGGGCTTCTTTCGCTGGCCAGACTTGGAGCCACTGAACCCTGCATGAACTGTTGTGTCATCGGTGTTATCGCCGTTGCTTCGGCGTTTGTTTCTATTGCGCCGGAGCTTGCCGGTGCTGTTATTGGCCTCGGAGTGGCTTGTTTGGTTGGCCGTATTGTTACTATGGGCCAGCCAACTATCCTCTCCCACGCAAAAGCGGGTCATGAGTGCCGTGAGGGCTGCCATGGACTTCGGCTTTTCTTGGCCGAGGTGGCATGCTAGCCATTCGTCACGGATGCTGTGTTTGAAGGCTGCTAAGGCCTCGGCTTAGGTCATCGGCTTAGGTCATCTTTTTGGTTAGGAACCTAGTCCAAAATTTTTTGGCTGATTCTCCAGGTTGTTGAACTATGTGGCTTAGGTCATCGGCGTCTGGTGGCCGGACATAGGTTCCTTGGAAGTTGTCTAGGAAAGCTTCTTCCAAGTCCTCCTAGCTGCCGATAGAATTTTCAGGCAGGCTGTTAAGCCAGTGCCGAGCTGGCCCTTTGAGCTTTAGTGGGAGGTATTTAATGGCGTGGAGATCATCTCCTCGAGCCATGTGGATGTGGAGGATAAAGTCCTCGATCCATATTGCGGGATCGGTTGTGCCGTTGTATGATTCCATATTGACGTTCTTGAACCCCTTGGAGAATTCGTAATCCAGTGCCTCATCCGCGAAGCAGAGAGGGTGTGCGGCACCTCTGTACCGTGCCGTATTGCGGCGTTGCTCTGATGGAGTCCGTCTGTGGCATTCAGACCGGGTGTGGTTAGGTTTATCATGTCCGAATAGGTAGCCTTCCTCGTGCCTCGAGGCATGCCCTCGTGATCCGTAGATCGATCTTGTGTGTCATGTTCTATCGTCCAGGATTTGCCGGAGGTCGTATGTGTGACCCCGAACTCTTCCGCCTCTATTTTTGCGAGGTGGTGGGGCAGGCTGTTGTTCGGCCTGAGTTGTCGCTTTGTCCCGACCGCGGGGTGGCCGGTCGGCTGCCCTGTCTCAACCATGCGGTGGTCGTTCCGCATTATGCGAGGGAGATATGTGTTCCGGTGCCTCCTCATCAAATTAAGGTAGCAGTCTGCGTTTTGGGTAGCTCTTGGTTGGGCGCTTGAAGCCGTATTCTTCCGCTGTCAGGACGTCAGTCCATCCGTTGACAAGCAGATCTTGTTCAGCTTGAAGCTGATGCTGCTTCTTTTTCAGGCTCCTTGCAGTGGCTATAAGTTGAAGCTTAAAGCGCTCCTGCTCCAGAGGGCCTCGGGCACGATGAAATCTTCATTGTCGAGGCTTGTCTCCTCTTTGGAGGGTGGATGGTAACTACCGTCCTCCGAGTTATCTTCTATGGCCTGTTCATCGGGGTTATCTCGTGTGTTGTCATGTTCCTCCTGTTCGGATGCAGTGCCGACAGGGTCTTCATTGTTTTCGGCGTCGCCTGGAGTACTATTTTCTCCGGTGCCAGTGTTGCCATCCTTTGAGCGACGAGGCTTAGAATGGCGCTTGGGGCACTGGCGCTTGGATTGCGTCTCCGAGGGTTTGCTCTTATCTGGCTCTTCTTTATCGTCGCCTGATCCTTTAGGTGTATCCACCATGTACACATCGTACAAAGAGGTGGCCGTCCAGCGTCCAGTGAATGGCGGGTCTTGGCCTTGCTCCCTGTCGGCATTGTCGTCCATACCGTCGATGTCTTCGGAGCCATAGTCAAGTACGTCGGTTAAGTCATCGACGGTGGCTATGAAGTGGGTGGCGGGTGGGAAGCAAAATTCTTCGTCATCCGCCTCTAGCTCGAACCGAACATAGTTCGGTTGTGAGTCTTCTTCCAAGGACAAGTTCTTCGGAGAATTTAGTACGTCACCCAAAGGCAAATGCTGGAAGATGTCTGCAGCGCTAAATTCGAAAATCGATAACCAATCCAGCTAGGTGTCCGCAGGCGCACTTAATCCGGAATGTGTAGCCGGAGACAAGTCCTGAGTTCCATCGACGCAAGCATCGCAGGATGTCGAGTCCGTGTGCGGCTCCAACGCTGCGGACTTTATGACCTCGAAGGGGATGATCTGCTTCGGTACTGGGGCCATTGCAGCAACATGATCCATCTCGTGGGTGTGCTCGGATGACAGATTTAAGTCATGTTCATCGAAGAGAAGGGGAGCGATCGCCGCGGTCTCAAATCCATCGAAGATCGAGTCTCCAAGGATATCCGCGACGTAGTTCAAGCTTCCAAATCTGACCTGATGGCCAGGGGCGTAGCTATCGTCCTGCTCCAGATGGCCAAGAGAGTTGGCCCGCAGTACGAAGCCGCCGAACACAAAGATTTGTCCGGGGGGAAAAGTTTCTCCCTGGACGGCGTCATTACTGACGATCGAAGGGGCCATCGAATCCTTTCGTCGTCGGCACAGTGGAACTCTCAATGAAAGCACCAATGTCGGTGTCAAAACCGGCGGATCTTGGGTAGGGTGTCCCGAACTGTGCGTCGAGGATCGATGGTAATAGGAGATGGGGGACACAATGTTTACCCAGGTTCGGGCCCTCTCTATGGAGGTAATAACCTACTTCCTGCTTGATTGATCTTGATGAATATGAGTGTTACAAGAGTTGATCTACCACAAGATCGTAATGGCTAAACCCTAGAAGTCTAGCCTATGAGTATATGGTAATGAATCTGTCCTATCCGGACTATGCTCTCCGGTTTATATAGACACCGGAGAGATCTAGGGTTACATGAGGTCGGTTACATGAGAGGGAATCTTCATAGTCGGTCGCCTAGCTTGCCTTCCACGCCAAGGAGAGTCCAATCCGGACACGGGTATAGTCTTCGGTTTTCGTGTCTTCATAGCCCATCAGTCCGGCCCAATGAGTAACAGGCCGGACACCCGAGGACCCCTTAGTCCAGGACTCCCTCAGTGGCGACTTGGCGCATATTTGGTTGTTGCCTGCTGAAGAGCAGGTGGATGAGCAACCAGTGGACATGGTTGCTGCGGCCAGAGCTTCGGATGCTAGGCAGAGTAAGTAGAGAAGAGGAGAAGCGAATGTTGGATATGTTAGTTTCATTACTTGCAGAGTAGCATAGCACCATATATAGTCAGAGTCTAGGTTTGGATTCGAACCAGCTACAGGAGCACGTCTCTCTTTTTTCTAAAACTCATCAACGTCTCTTTACTGGTACACTAGCTTGTTCTGTACGCCTTCTCAAGTCTTTGATTCCTCCACCTGACATCTGGGACCCACCGGAAGGGCCTCTGTATTTCGCAAAAAAATGTGCCCCCCGCTGACAGGTCGGACCCACCAGCTATCTTCGCACGCAAGGAAGTGCCTCCTTATTACGCACAAAAAAATGAATACTCCCCCTACCAGCTGGAACCCAGCATAGTGGGAGGCTAACTTGTGGGCCTACCAAGTTAACAGGGATCGAGGGCTTTGTCAACTTAGTCAATATGAACGATTCTGGCTCCAGTTACCGTACGATGTTCATCCAACGGCAGTAGTGCTTCTTCAACCACTAGTCTTCTTGCTCCAGCCGCCCAAACCAGCGCCGGTCGTGCCGCGTGCTCCTGCCTCCCGTGGCCGGCTGTGATGTCGCTGAGGCCTCACCGCCCCTACTACTCCCACCGCTGGCCAGGGCATCCCTCTACTCACCCACACCCCCTGTTATTCTACGGCGACGGCAGTCTCACATCGCAGCCGAACCAGTGAACCTTCGTACTCCTCACCGCATGGGCATCCACTACCGCGTCTTCCCTGGCTCTGCGTCGTCCCCTTCCTAGGCCTCGCAATCATCCACCGCCTTGGTGCTCTCAGCGCGGCGTAGTCAATGTGGTCAACGAACGACTTTCATCGGAAGAGTACTGTATGTGGAGAGGCTGACAGCTGGGTCCACGGCCGCAGCTGGGTCCACGGCCACAGCCCAACTTTTTTGTGATTTGCCAAGTAAGTCGCTTTGTCAGGCCTGTTGGGCTGCAAATCTTTCAAGACGAGGAGAGCTTCATTCGGCTGGCCGAGAAAATGGCCTATCAGTAATGAGAAATGGGTTGTACATTTTTAAAACACATCAAACCAGCAATTAGTTCGGACCGCACCGAAATATGCAAAATTTCGTATAATTTTTTAATCGTGGCCACAATATGGGCTGTAATGCTAACAAAAAGAATATGGGCTCCAAAAAAACCTTAAGAATTAGCAAATGGGCTGTAAATTATTAGAAATAATAGCAGATGGGATGTATGATGTTTTCCACAGATTTGAGGCTTTGCTAAAAAAAGGTTGACGCACAAGCAGTGACTGTTGGATGTCCATCCAACGGCTGTCGTGCTTCTTCAATCTCTGCTCTTCCTGCTCCAGCCGCTCAAACAAGCGCCGGCGGGACTGCCTGCTCTCTCCTCCCCGCGGCCGGTTGTGCTGCCGCGCAGGCCTCACCGCCCCACCGTACTCCCATCGCTGGCCTAGCCATCCCTCTACTCACCCACTCCTGCTGTTATTCTCCGGCGATGGACGTGGACTGTACGTGGAGAGGCTGACAGCTGGGTCCATGGCCGCAGCAAGCAAGTGCCTCCTTATTACGCGCAAAATAATTATTCCTCCACCTGACAGTAGGGACCCACCGGACGGGACACCGTATTTTGTGAAAAAACATTTCCCCTGACTGCTGGGACCCACCGGCTACATCTTCGCACGCAAGGAAGTGTGTCTGGGCAAAAAAAACGATTCACCCCCCTGACTGCTGGGACCCACCAGCTACATCTTTGCAGGCAAGGAAGTGCCTGACAGTCGGGACCCACCTTGTCGAAGCGTACGTAGTGTTGTCATTCTGGTCACGAACGTGTACGTACATACTGGTCGATGTAGAGGCGCGCATGTGTCGTAGTAGAGGCGCGCATGTAGCATGTACACGTACATACATCGGCCAATGTGCAAAAAAGAAAATACGGCCACGTACGTACATACGGGCAGGGTCTCGAACGCCTACTCGCGCATACGTACGGCCAGGGCTCGTGGACATGGCTGGGTCGGAACGGAGAAACTGCGTCATCGTCGTGTTCATTGGGAGGCAACAGAATGCGTTGTATTCATCGGGAGGCAACGGAACGCGTGGGAGCCAACCGGCTTGGACGGAACAGCCGATGGAAACGAGGCATGGCGTACCGCAGAACGGAGGAAACGGCCTTGTGTTCGACCGGCCACATTCGAAACGGGATCCTATTCATCGGGAGGGGTCTGGCGTACCGCAAAACGGAGGAAACGGACCTCCTACGGTCGAAATGGGGGTCCTGTTGATCGGGAGGGGTGTGGCGTACTGCAAAACAGAGGAAACATACTTGTGTTGGAGCGCTACGGTCGAAACGGGGGTCCTGTTCATCGGGAGGGGTGTGGCGTACTGCAAAACGGGACTCCACGGGATACTGTTCATCTCCACCGTCGACCCCCTCCAGCCTCCACGGGCTACTGTTCATCCACCGTCGACCTCCTCCAGCCTCCACCTGCGACTGTTCATCCACGGGCTCCTGTTCATCCAGCCTCCACCGTGCGCTATTCCACCGGCTACTGTTCAACCAGCCCTCTCCACGGGCTCCTGTTCAACCACCCCTCCATGGACTACTGTTCATCCAGCCCTCCACCATCTACTATTCATCCAGCCCTCCACTGGGGGGTCCTGGTCATCCTGCCCTCCACAGGGTCCTGTTCATCCAGCCCCAACCGACTCGATCGATCGGGGTCCTGTTCATCCAGAGGCAACACCACGGGGTCCTGTTCATCCACCCCACCGGGAACTGTTCATCCAAACTCCCCCAGCAACACTCACTGTTCATCTAGAGGCAGCATCGATCGGCTTCAGTTAGCAGCAGTAGCGAAGGAATCGCTCGATCGGGTTCAGTTAACAGCCATCGATCGATCGCTCGGGTTCAGTAACGCGTAGCCTGCGGTGCAATCGCTCGGGTTCAGTTAGAGCCCAACGCCTCGCTCGGGTTCAGTTAGAGCCCAACGCCTCGCACCCACGCGCGTGCGTGTACGAGAGAAACGCGCATCGCTCGGCCCCGACCACCCACCGTAACCGGGAACACCCTGATATTTTCCACGCCCTCACTTCTACCACGGTTGTTTCTGTCATGGACGGCCCAAAGAATGTCATGCAGCTGTGTCTCCGGCCCACCCAGGACGAAATCCCATCTTCTTTCATGATTTTTTGTCATAGAAGTAGGACCCCACCACATCTATGATGATACCGGGTTTTGTCACAATTATCGTCATAGAAGTGTCATAAGTATGAAAAATAATCGTTCGGCCCAAAATGTCACGGATGTGTCTTTTTTTTGTAGTGATAGTTGCTTATATGTCAGACAACAGATTGTTGATTGTTAGCTGGTCGATAGCCTAGTGTTGAAGTGAGCTGAGCCAATGTGCCGTGTTTTGCACAACTGCTTACAAGTGGGGTAGCACCAACAGTGTTTACAAGTACTTATGTATACGTCGGCGCACAGTTCTCGAACGAGTACTCTATTTCATCAAAACACACACTACTCATATGATAAACCGTGACAACTTATGTCTTACCATGCCATATTCATGAAAAAACTAGTGAGGACGCATCTGTTTCGGCAACAATTACGATGGTTCTCACATGATTCACGGGCACACAAAAGTAGCAGCAGTTCCCATAGATGGATTCAAACAGAGTACTAGCCCCAGAGGGCTCGATAACAGGCAACGTTCGGATAATTAGACACAATCCAAACTACTATTAAACACTAGCTGGGAAACTATTTCATGCCTCTATCTAATTTGGGCTGGACACAAGACGGACCTTGCCATGAACATCATCGAGGACGTCCGGCAGCAGCTCAATCATGTGAACCTTCATGAAGACAACCTTGTGGCCTTGCCACTCATAAACTTGTTTGTGGAGGCATGCCAGGTCATCTTCCTGCGTAAGCTTGACAAGAACAGTATGCCTCACAAACGAAGGAGTAGCTTTGAACTTCTTGTGCTTTAGTACACCCTGGATAACATGCCTGACAATAGTGAGGCTGGAATACAACTCTTCATTGGTATAAGCGCAAATGGCTTCCAGGATCCAACAGCCTAAAAACTCTGTTTTCCCAGTGCGTATATTCAGGTCATTCGCCTCATAGCGAGCGACATGTACAACCACACAATCCTTGTCTGCATCAGGGCTCTAATTGAAACAGAAACAAATTTTGAATTACTTTCCAGTATAAGAAACACAAGTTATTTAAACCACTATGTATATCATGGCATCGAAGCTAATAAAATTTTGCATTATTTATCACCACATACTTAGATGAAAAACCACAATCGAGATCGGCAAAGAAGAAATCACCTTGGGCAGCTCAGCGGGGGGCGCGGGGGGGGGGGGTACACATCCTCGAAATAGGGAAAACTGCTCCTGCAGTGCCATGGGGGTTGTAACCTCAAACGGGTCGTTGACCATCTCAGTAGTGGTCGTGAGCGTATCTGGGGTCAGCTCGGTGGCTGCCTCCATCTTCTTGAAGCTCTCTGTCTAGTGGGGATCAGCCTCCCGCGTCTGCTCCAATATCGGCAGATCTTTGCCTGGTTCTCCTTGGTCCATCATGAAACTGACGAATACTAGGAGACCACCGAAAGGAAAACACAATCGCATTGACAATGAAACAAGAAAGAGAGTGAGGATCGGTTACTGCTTTGCAAAAGTTCTTTTTTTTCTCTGAATGAAAATATACCAACATCACGGATCCGCTTACCTTCCCTTCGTTGGGAGAGAAGAATAGTGGCAGATGCGAGTGTTGCCTTTCTTGAAGACGGTGAGGGAGAAGGGGATTCCGCGAAGAGTGAAATGATGGTTGCTTCGTCCGTCAAACTTAGACTGCAGGGAGGTGGGGTTTTGTGATACGACGGCTTGTTATTGCCGCGCTATGACCGGGGTGACTCTCCGCCTGCATACTGCCTTCTAATTTGGTGGATGGCATTTGGGCCCGCGATGCATGGCCCGCATGTCGGTGAACAAAAGTATAACGGAATTCAGTAGAGGGAGACGTTTCGATGACCTAGGAGGAGCCAGAAGCGGTATTGTATCCACTATACTAGTAGTAATTGTTTTTCTGGGTAGCTGTAGAGTGTCTCCACTGTACTAGTAGTAATTGTTTCTCTGGGCCCAAGACAAAACAGCCCATCCACCCTAGTAAATAGTAAAATCAATTCAAAAGTCCATATATTTACTGAATGAGAGGCGCTACCCACACCCAGCACACCGCCCCCCAGAAAAACCTGGGTGTTCTTCTTCCTCCTCACTCTCACCCACCTCACGTCAGCTCGCTCCACTCGTACCTCGAAATTCCTCACCTCGCTCCTACAGAAAACCCCAGCTCTCCTTCTTCCTCACTACTACAGAAAAACCCCAGCTCCCCTTCTTCTTCACTCGCACTACAACTAGGCTCGTCATTCGTTGCTCTGCTCAAATCCGTGAGCGCGACGCGACGCCGTCGAGGAAAATGGAGTCGGCTGACCCCAGCGCCAAGAAGATGAGGCTCCCGCCAGCAGCGACGCCTGTTGTAGATCCTGCACCCAGCAGCGCGGGGAGAAGCGGCGACCCCGCCCCCATCGGATCCTAGGAACCCGTAGAATCTCGGGTGGACCGCATCAGCGATCTCCCGGATGCCGTCCTTGGGGAGATCATCTCGCTTCTCCCCACCAAGGATTGCTACCACACCCAAGTCCTCTCAATTCGGTGGTGCCCTCTATGGCGCGTTGTGCCCCTTAATCTCGACTGTCGTCAGCTATCTCTCTTCAATGATTTTGAAATCCCCAGAGCCATCATCTCCTCCCACCAGGGCTCCGTTCAAAGCCTCTGCATCCCTTCATGCTACCTGAGCAAGCATACCATGCCCTCCATGGTGGACGCCTGGCTGAAATCCCCTGAATTCACAGAACTACAGCTGCTTGAGTTCTACTATTCCCCTGGAAATCTCCTACCAGATACTGAACGCCAT
Source organism: Triticum aestivum (assembly GCF_018294505.1). Classification (NCBI taxonomy): domain Eukaryota; kingdom Viridiplantae; phylum Streptophyta; class Magnoliopsida; order Poales; family Poaceae; genus Triticum; species Triticum aestivum. The sequence continues at coordinate 396,003,049 of NC_057799.1, forward strand.
CTACCTGTGCCCTCAGCACCGATGTCCATCTCGCGGTTTTCCTCCTCTCTCCACACCGCCACCTTTGCGCTGTGCGACCTACCAGACAATCTAGTACTAAACCTTCGACTCCCATTTCTCAAGAAACTTTCACTTGTGCGGGTTCGTATATCGGAGGCCTCATTGCACAACATCATCCACTCCAGTTGCCCTGCCCTGGAGTGCTTGGTGCTTGTTTTCACAGTTAGAATTGGTTGTCTCCAAATAAACTCGCCTAACCTTGTAAGAATTGGAATTTCTTTTGACGGAAGGTAGCTCATCATCCAAGATGCCCCTTCACTTCAAAGGTTGATCCTTGATTCTAGTTATTCACCGTTGCAAATAACCGTCCTCTCTGTGCCTAAACTGGAGACCTTGGGTGTAATACATGATCTCTGTGCTCATTTCAATATGGTGTTTGGCTCCACAGTTCTTTAGGTACTTTATATTATCATCTACACTTGTAACCATAAGCTCCATTTTAAATTTTTGCGCATAAGTTATATGTCATCTTGGAGTACACATTTTGTACTAATATTATGTTCTATGCTCAATGAAGAGTTTCTCCATGGATGGCCTATCAATGGTGCTGGATTCTGTCAAGATCTTATATATCCAAATGAATAATTTTGATCTGAACAAGATTATTGGCTTGCTGCAATGCTTTCCATGTCTGGAGAAGTTGTATATAAAGGTGATAATTTCACGCACATTGGAAGCCCGCATATAGTGTACTAGAATTAACTGTTCAGCTGTTGCTCTTTCGACATTCTTTTTTTAGACCTTAACTGTTTTCAATCTTCATGTCTATTTAGGCAACATGACGGGGTAAGAAAGTTATAACCAATCGGTGGATTCATAAGCATCAGGATTTTCTCACTTCTCATGAGATTCGATTGAAGACAATAACGCTAGAACGATATGTAGCCAACCGTGCAAACACTAGATTTGTCACATTCTTCCTGCTGAATGCGAGGTTACTATTGTCCATCAGGCTTAAGTTTATCAGCAGCATGGTTTTGACGGATGGGTATGTGGAAGAGCAAAAAAAAAGGAGTTTCAGGTGGGCAAAAGAGCTTCTGAACGTGTCGGGCTTCTATTTACAACATATTGTGGTCATAATCCAGTAAATTTTACGACCCAGGATGTTCATTCTATGGACCTAACCGATCCATTTGACTGTGACTGCCGAAAACAGTGCTGGAGTTGGATGCTGTTGCCCTTTTCAACCTAGTTTTTTTTAAACCTGATGAACAATTAACCCTCGTGCCTTTGTACAGTTTGTAAGCTGGAGTTAGATGTTCTTGCCCTTTTCAACTCGGCTGTGACTGTCATATTTTCTTTGAAGCAAGGCAAATGGCTTGCCAGTCGTTTAATTTAGAGTGAAATATTGTAACAACTAACAAATCCCAACCAAGGGAAATAACATCACTCTTGCCGGCTGCTTGAGCTCACTGTGCATTACATAAGCCAAGTGATTAGCCCCCACCAGCACCCACAAACTTATTTCGAACTAGCACATCAAATGGGTTGTAAATTTTCATAGGAAAGGCTGCATGACTGTGACAGATTTGGATTCTGACATTTGGGACCTGTGAGGAAATAGCCTATCCAAGGTGGTGTCGACTTACTAGCTAGTCAACAAACGATTCTGCCTACCAGCCGTTGGATTGACATCCAACATCTGTCGTGTATCTTCTATCTCTTGTCTTCTTCTTCCTCCAGCCACCCAGACCGAACCACCCCGTCGGCTCCGCCTGCTCCCGCCTCCCATGGCTGGCTGCGCCTCCGCCGCCCTACCGTACATACCCTCCAACATTGGCCAGTCCCTCCCTCTATTCCCCCACACGTCCTGTTATTCTCCGGCGACGTCAGCCCCAACACGCACCCGCACCCGAACCAGTCAACCCTCGTACTCCCCTCCGCCTGCGACTGGACCGGCGCATCTTCCACGGCTCCTGTTCATTCCGTCTGAGGCCTCGCCGTCGTCCTCCGCCTTGCGGCCTTGGTTCGCTCGCCATGCGCCGCCCTCTTGCGTTGTCAACGTCGTCAACAAACAAGAGGAGCAAGGAGATGACTGTACGTGGAGAGGATGACAGTAGGGACCCACCAGCGTCATGGCAGTACGCAAGCAAGTGCCTCTATATTACAAGCCCAAAAATAGGGTTCCTCCTAATGGTTGGATATCTGGGGCTCATGCCATTGTCAACGTAGTCAATAAACGAGAGAATTACACTACGAGCGGCTGACACCAGGGAGCCAGCAGGTCGCACGGTTTTTTTAGGAACAAGCAGTTGTTATTTATACTAGTTTTAGTGATGTATCAGGGTAACAACGGGGCTATGCGGGGGTTGTGGCCCGTCTAGCCAGGGTTTGATTTATGTTTACCACATCATGAGCCCAGTTGTGTTTTTTTCTTGCTGAAAATGGCTAGCCCAGTTCTATTTTTTTAAAGAAATACCCAAACGAGGCCTGCTTGCTTTATCAGCCCTGCTGGGCTGCAAATCTTTCAAGACAAGGAGAGTTTCATTCGGTTTGCCCAGAAATGGGCTATACATTTTTAAAACACATCAAACCGGGAATTATTTTCATTTTCTTTTTCATTACAAGATTTCAAATTCCATTGATTTTTATGCGTGGACAATTATTTGGATTTTATACTTATATTAATTATTTTTCAAAATAGTTTGAATGTGAATCGATATTTGGGGATTAAAAATAGTTGACCGCACCGAAATATGTAGAATTTCGTATACTTTTTAACCGTGGCCACAATATGGGGTGTAATGCTAACAAAAAGAAGATGGGCTCCAAAAAAATTCTTAAGAATTAGCAAATGGGCTGTACATTATTAGAAATAATGCACATGAGAGCAGTGACTGTTGGCTGTCCATCCAACGACTTTCGTGCTTCTTCAATCTCTGCTCTTCCTGCTCTAGCCACTCAAACAAGCGCCGGCGGGACTGCCTGCTCCCTCCTCCCGCGGCCGGCTATGCTGCCGCGCAGGCCTCACCACCCCACCGTACTCCCATCGCTGGCCTAGCCATCTCTCTACTCACCCACACCTGCTGTTATTCTCCGGGGACGGCAGACGAACCAGTAAACCCTCATACTCCTCCGCGTGGGAAACAACTGCCGAGTTTTCCCTGGCTCTGTGTCATTCCCTTCCAAGGCCTCGCTGTCGTCCACCACCCTGGTGCTCTCGGCGCGGCCTGGTCAACGTGGTCAATGAACGACATCCATCGGAAGTGGACTGTATGTGGAGAGGCTGACAGCTGGGTCCATGGCCGCATGTAAGGAAATGCCTCCTCATTACACGCAAAATAATGATTCCTCCACCTGACAGCTAGGACCCATGGGAAGGGCTTCTGTATTTCGCGAAAAAAACGTTCCCCCCGCTGACAGGTCAGACCCACCAGCTATATCTTCACACGCAAGGAAGTGCCTCCTTATTACGCACAAAAAATGAATACCCCCTGCTAGCTGGGAACCCACCATAGTGGGTGGCTGACTTCTGGGCCTACTAAGTTGACGGGGACGGAGGGCTTTGTCAACTTAGTCAATATGAACGATTCTAGCTCTAGTGACCGTACGATGTCCATCCAACGGCCATAGTGCTTCTTAAACCTCTGGTCTTCTTGCTCCAGCCGCCCAAAGCAGCGCCGGTCGTGCCGCCTGCTACTGCCTCCCGTGGCCGGCTGTGCTGGCGAGGAGGCCTCACCACCCCTATACTACTCCCACCGTTGGCCAGGCCATCCCTTCACTCACCCACACCCCCTGTTATTCTGCGGCGACGGCAGCCTCACACCGTAGCCGAACCAGTGAACCCTCGTGCTCCTCTCCGCGTGGGCATGCACTGCCGCGTCTTCCCCGGCTCCGCATCGTCCCCTTCCTAGGCCTCGCCGACGTCCACCGCCTTGGTGCTCTCGGCGCGGCGTGGTCAATGTGGTCAACGATCGACTTCCATCAGAAGAGTACTGTACGTGGAGAGGCTGACAGCTGGGTCCACGGCCGCAGCTGGGTCCACGGCCACAGCCCAGTTTTTTTTTGTGATTTGCCAAGTAAGTCGCTTTGTCAGGCCTGTTGGGCTGCAAATCTTTCAAGACGAGGAGAGCTTCATTCGGCTGGTCGAGAAAATGGCCTATCAGTAATGAGAAATGGGTTGTACATTTTTAAAACACATCAAACCGGCAATTAGTTTCAAATTTCTTTTCTTCATTTCGAGATTTTAAATTGCATTGATTTTTATGCGTGGACAATTTTTTGGATTTTATAATGATATACATTTATTTTTAAAATCAGTTTGAATGTGACTCGAAATTTCGGGATTAAAAACAGTTCGGACCGCAATGAAATATGCAAAATTTCGTATAATTTTTTAACCGTGACCACAATATGCGCTGCAATGCTAACAAAAAGAATATGGGCCCAAAAAAACCTTAAGAATTAGCAAATGGGCTGTAAATTATTAGAATTAATGGCAGATGGGTTGTATGATGTTTTCCACAGATTTGAGACTTTCCTAAAAAAAGGTTGACGCACAAGCAGTGACTGTTGGATGTCCATCCAACGACCGTCGTGCTTCTTCAATCTCTGCTCTTCCTGCTCCAGCCGCTCAAACAAGCGCCGGCGGGACTGCCTGCTCCCTCCTCCCCGTGGCCGGCTGTGCTGCCGCGCAGGCCTCACCGTCCCATCGTACTCCCATCGCTGGCCTAGCCATCCCTCTACTCACCCACACCTGCTGTTATTCTCCGACGACGGCAGACGAACCAGTAAACCCTCATACAGTCGTACTCCCCTCCGCGTGGGAAACAACTTCCGAGTCTTCCCTGCCTCCGTGTTGTTCCCTTCCTAGGCCTCGCTGTCGTCCACCGCCCTGGTGCTCTCGGTGCGGCCTGGTCAACATGGTCAACGACCGACATGCATCTGAAGTGGACTGTACGTGGAGAGGCTGACAGCTGGGTCCACGGCCGCACGCAAGGAAATGCCTCCTTATTACACACAAAATAATGATTCCTCCACCTGACATCTGGGAGCCACCAAAAGGGCCTCTGTATTTCGCAAATAAAATGTTACCGCCGCTGACAGCTCGGACCCACCAGCTATATCTTCGCACGCAAGGAAGTGCCTCCTTATTACGCACAAAAAATGAATACTCCCCCTGCTAGCTGGGACCCAGTATAGTGGCAGGCTGACTTGTGGGCCTACTAAGTTGACGGGGACGGAGGGCTTTGTCAACTTAGTCAATATGCACGATTCTAGCTCCAGTGACCGTACGATGTCCATCCAACGACCGTAGTGCTTCTTCAACCTCTGGTCTTCTTGCTCCAGCTGCCCAAACCAGCGCCGGTCGTGCCTCGTGCCCCTGCCTCCCGTGGTCGGCTGTGCTGCCACGAAGGCTTCACCGCCCCCTACTACTCCCACCGCTGGCCAGGCCATCGCTCCACTCACCCACACCCCATGTTATTCTGCGGTGACGGCAGCCGCACACCGCAGCCGAACCAGTGAACCCTCGTACTCCTCTCCGTGCGGGCTTCCACTGCCGCGTCTTCCCCGGCTCCGCGTCGTCCCCTTCCTAGGCCTCGCCGTCGTCCACCGCCCTGGTGCTCTCGGCGCGGCGTGGTCAACGTGGTCAAGGAACGGCTTCCATCGGACGTGGAGTGTACGTGGAGAGGCTGACAGCTGGGTCCACGGCCGCAGCAAGGAAGTGCCTCCTTATTACGCGTAAAATAATTATTCCTCCACCTGACAGCGGGGACCCACCGGACGGGCCACCGTATTTCGCGAAAAAAATGTTTCCCCCTGACTGCTGGGACCCACCAGCTACATCTTCGCACGCAAGGAAGTGCATCCGGGCAAAAAATGATTCGCCCCCTGACTGCTGGAACCCACCAGCAACATCTTCGCACGCAAGGAAGTGCCTGACAGTCGGGACCCACCTGGTCGATGCGTACGTAGCGCTGTCATTCTGGTCGTGAACGTGTACGTACATACTGGTCAATGTAGAGGTCCGCACGTGTCGTAGTAGAGGCGCGCACGCAGCATGTACGCGTACGTACAGCGGCCAGTGTGCAAGAAAGAAAATACGGCCACGTACGTACATACGGGCAGGGTCTCGAACGCCTGCTCGCGCATACGTATATGTAACATCCCAAATTTTCAATTTGGAATGTTATACATAGATCATCATTTGCATATCATGTTTTGTTGCATTTTGACAAATCCTCGATAAATCCTAAGCAACTCAAGGACCCTCGGAGAGAGTTGGGGATTTTCTCGAATTTTCTTATTTGATTTTTCAAACGAGGAATGGGATTTTTAATTATTTTCCCTCCGGAAAAATATTTGATTTTTATTTTAAATAAACGAGAGGAGAAAATATGACTTCTCCAAAATATTGAAATACTGGAGGAAAAATGTTAAAATCATTATTTGGAATTTATTTGCAATTTTTATTGCATTAAAAATATGCATGTTTTCAAATTATTTATTTTTTATTTTAAAAATGTTCACCCTATTCTAGATTTTCTAACTAGACGGGAAAAATTTATTTCATATTTTTCTGACTTTTATTTATTTTTCTACGCAATATTCTCCGCGGAACTTAAAAAAAAAACGCGCCCGCGCCGACTGGGCCGAGCCCAGCCGACGGCCCGCCCGCGACCTCTCCTTCCTCCCCACGACGCCGCCGGAGTCCGGGAGCGCCACGACGCCGCCGCCGCCTCGGTAGCCCCTTCCC
>NC_057799.1:396010275-396018289 GCF_018294505.1 Triticum aestivum
CCGAGCCCGCACCCCGCCGCCCCTCGCGCCGAGCCCGGAGCCCCGCCGGAGCCCCTCGCCGGAGAAGCCCGACGAGGTACTGCCCGTCCGTTGTGACCGGTTTTCTGAAAAAAAACCTTTTGTTTAAAAAACCCTAGATCGGTTTTTTTTCGGTTTTCTTATTTCACGAGCGTTCGTCGGTTTTTCTCTGTTAACGAACGTCCGTTCTTTAACCGTTCGTCCGTTTTTCTTTTTCGTCGGATTTTCTCGTTATTTTCTCAGATTCGATTTCCGATCGAATTTTCGAATCTGTTTAACTTTTCGCTCGTTTATCGGAATCAGGTGATTCAAGCGCCTAGAGTTTCGTCTCGAAATTCTCTTTCCGTTTAACCTACTCAAACAAGTTTTTGCTACAGTAAAATTTGACCTAGATCCAGATTAGCAAACGAAGTTTATTTCTTTCGCCGTTTGACTTTCGTTGCTTTTTCGAGTTGATTCTTTTTGCAAACCGGAGTTCTTAAGCTGAACTTTCTGGTTGGATCTTTCTTTCGAGTTTTACCTATGCATTAGATGAGTACTGATTGTATGCTTGTTTGTTTGCGATAGAGTACCCGGAGTGTGCCGCTTGTTACTTCGACTCGCTAGGTTTTGCGGATCATCAGCAAGGCAAGTAACACTTTGATCATACCCCGTTCATACCCAGTTTTATTGCATTAGATCTATTTCCTCAAACACATTGCATGATTAGGATCTAATTAAACTGTGGGTTTTGGGAAGTAGTTGAGGTAGTACCTATTACCTGTTCTTTATCAAACCATCGGGAGTTACTTCTACGTTGCTTTTATTATTGCCATGCTATGCGTAGACGTGGATTGGGTTTGAGAGATATTCATGACAGATGTGAGTTGTTTAATAATGGTTCAACTTAAGGTGGCAACTAAAACTCACATCTGGGTGGATTGAGGCACCTGGAGAACCCAGTGTTGTCTGTATGTATAAGGTCCGCCACCCAGGCTCAAAGGGATCATAAGATTATTCATGCTAGAAACTTCCGTGTGCAGCCGCAAGCTATTATGGGCTCTAGCATAGCTGAGTAGGTTACAGGATCTCTTGAAGAGGTGGACTAGCAGATGTAGGGGAAAGTAGGTGTACCGGTCCATCCAGAGTAGAGAGTGACTGTTTCTGAAAGACTGTGTCTCAGTCATCCGTTTCTCAAACATCATGCAGTGCGAGAATCAAGCGGAGGCGATCGAGTCTTGTGGGGAAAAGTGCACAAACCTCTGCAGAGTGTACAAACTGATCATGATTAGCCGTGTCCCCGGTTATGGACAACTTGAGTATCTAGTATCTGGATTATCATTTGAATCTCATCACCGTGATGCTTATAATTAATTTTGTTGGGTTAATGATGATACTTAATTGGGATTGAGTTGGAGGTACCTTCTCAATGTTTCAACCACCATGATAGTTAAATAAAATTTATTCCTTTGCAGTAGGATAAAATTGGCTTTTTGCAAAACTGTAACCATAGAGCTTCCTACCAGCCATATATGCATATAGTATAGCATTATCATTGTTCATTGTTCTCTATGTGTTGCTTTGCCAGCATATTCTATGTGCTGACCCGTTTTCGGGCTACAACGTTTCATGTTGCAGACTTTTCAGACAACGAGTAAGGTGCCTTAGGTCGTGGTCTTATACTCAGTGATGCCGCTGGAGTTGATGGACTCACTTATCTTCCAAGTCTTCCGCTGTTATCGTTTTTAGATGGCCTTAAGCCATGTTATCATACTTAATCTCTTTGGAGATATTCGGTGTAATAAGTGTGTGATTGCTACTCTGTTATAAATCCTCCATTTGTACTGTGCGTGTCAGCATTACTGATCCAGGGATGACACTGGTGCACAGCAGCACAGGCCATTTGAGGTCTGGTCGCTACAAAGTTGGTATCAGAGCACACGCTGACTATAGGACACGACCACTAAGCTTAAGCCCTAGAAAACTTCTCTCTTCTCATTTCTGACTCCTCTCCACTTTCTACTCTTTTAGGAATGACGAATGCAAGGAGCAAGTTCATGCAACCAGATGAAGACACGCCGTTTGGACGACACTTGAAGGAAGTCACCAAGTACTTGAACATAGGAATACCAAGCGTCACCGGAACCTACAATGCCACATTACCTGAAGAGGAGAGCTGGAAGATTCAAGTTATCATTCCAGGAAGGACGTTTGCGCCAATTACGGAACCCATGAGATTGGTTTTCGAAGCACCAACTTGGAGCTTAGGGAAGAGCATGGCCGCACACATCGCCATGGGACGCATTGGAGAAGTCTATCACCAGGAGCTTAAGGATACCATTTATCAAATTTGTGGACGTCGAGACGCGCAATGGGCGATGATCAAGACCAAGAAGGATGGATCAATTGCAGCTTTCATCCAGGAGCAGAACCAACATATTCGTCGCCAGGAGAACCAGATATGCACGGACAAGGAAGAACTGAAGAAGGCATTCACGAAGATCAAGGAACTCCAAGAAGAACTCAAGACTACACGCGAAGATTATTTGGAAGAAATCAACGCACTAGTCGGGAAGATTGACGACCTGGAGAATAAGATTGGAACATTCGTGGAAAATCCAGAGCCAAAAGCAGAAGTCGACGGATGCACTTGTCCGGATAACTACATCATCATCGACGAAACCGACTCGGAACCAAGTGAAGACGAATGGATTGATGAAGCTGGAGCAGACATCATGGTGTCTTCAACGGATCAGAATTTTTAGTAGACTACCATATCAGTAGTAGTTTTCCCCCATTTAGTAGAATAGCTCAAGCACTTTGTAACGCTAGTTAGACCGATTGTTTTGCCTTGTTTGGATTGATTGAGTGATATTGATTGAATTTGTCTCATGAGCATATGGGTAGTGTTTTCTCTCTAGACCTCATTCTATTCTTAATTCTCATCTTTTCTAAACCTATCAGATGCCTCCGAGACGCGACCCCGGATTTGTTTACCCGCCAGAGATCACCCTGTTGATTCAGCAACAGAATGCCCTGATGCAAGTGTTAGTGCAGAACCAAGGCAACAACAACAACAACAACCCACCGCCACCACCACCTGTTGATCACTTACCCCTTTCTTAAGGCTAAACCCGCCGGTGTTTTCCAGTAGCACCGAGCTGATTGTTGCAGATGATTGGCTCCGCAAAGTTGGAAGGGAGTTAACCACTGCAGGATGCACAGATGCGGAAAGAGTGCGTTTTGCCGCACATCAGCTTGATGGACCCGCAGCATCATGGTGGGAGAATTATACAGCCACACACCCTATTGACACTGTCACATGGGACCAGTTTCAGCAAGCTTTCCGTACAGCTCATGTTTCAGCAGGAGCTATGGCTATGAAGAAGCGTGAGTTTCGCAACCTACGCCAAGGAGGACGCACCGTAGGCCAGTATGTGGAAGATTTCAGCAAGTTAGCACGTTATGCACCAGATGACGTTGCTACGGATGCAGCCAAGCAGGAGAAGTTTCTGGAAGGATTGAATGATGAGCTGAGTATGCAGTTGATGGTAGCAACTTTCAACAACTACCAGGAGCTGGTAGATAGAGCTCTCATGATTGAAGGGAAGCAACAGCAGATTGAAAACCGCAAGAGGAAGTATGGACAAGGGAAGTATAATTCTGGAGCCCAGCAGAAGCCACGATTTACCCCGAAGCCGGGAGGACAGTTTCAGCATACCCATGGAGGAGGTAGTTCGCACAACCATAATGGCTCCAAGAATGGTAATGGGAATGGAGGAGGAAACAGACAGAACCGCACCAACCCATCTACCCCAACCAAGAGAGATCTAAGTCACATTACTTGTTTCAAGTGCCAGAAGACGGGACATTACGCTACCGATTGTCCCGAAGCCCAAAATGGAAACGGCAATGGAAGCTCTGGGAAGAAGCCGAACCCGTTCAACAAAGGACATGTGAACCACGTGAGCGTGGAGGAGATTGAAGCTCAGCCTGATGCAGTAATAGGTAAGTTTTTGGTTAAGTCATTTACTGCAACCGTTCTTTTCGATACTGGTGCATCGCATTCATACATATCAAGGGGATTCATAAACAAGTTTAAGATGTCCACCCAAGTTCTCAAAAGCCCCATGTTAGTAACCTCGCCAGGAGCAGAGTATATGGCCACCCAAGGATGTTTTAAGATACCGTTGGCCATTGGAAGGCATGTTTTCCCCTCAGACCTCATTGTTTTGGAATCGCAAGGTTTGGATGTGATTTTGGGAATGGATTGGCTATCGTTGTATGGAGGAAACATCGATTGTGCCAGCAAGACTATTTTGCTTACCACCCCGGAAGGAAAGAGGATCAAGTATGTATCCAGGCATATGCCGAAGAGGACTCAAGTGAATTCCTTATCAGAAGTTGTACAGGAGGAAGTACCAGTGGTGAAGGATTATCCGGATGTATTTCCAGAAGAGTTGCCAGGCATGCCACCAGATAGAGACATTGATTTTTTGATTGAACTTTTGCCAGGCACAGGGCCAATATCTAAGAGACCGTACAGGATGCCCGCAAAGGATTTGGAGGAAATTAAGAAGCAGATCAAGGAGTTACTGGATAAAGGCTATATTCGCCCAAGTTCGTCACCTTGGGGATCACCAGTACTTCTAGTAGAGAAGAAAGATGGATCACTAAGGATGGTTGTTGATTACCGAGGATTGAATGAAGTTACCATCAAAAACAAGTACCCACTGCCGATGATCAATGATTTGTTTGACCGCCTGCAAGGAGCTAAAGTATTTTCCAAGATCGATCTACGATCAGGATACCATCAGTTAAAGATTCGAGAGCAGGATATACCCAAGACGGCATTTACCACCAGATATGGATTGTATGAGTATACCGTTATGTCATTTGGACTGACTAACGCACCGGCCTATTTCATGAACCTGATGAACAAAGTGTTTATGGAGTTTTGGATAAGTTCGTCATGGTGTTCATTGATGATCTTTTAATATTTTCCAAGGATGAAGAAGAGCATGAGGAGCATTTACGATTGGTACTTGAGAAGCTCAGGGAACATCAGTTATATGCCAAGTTCAGCAAGTGTGAGTTTTGGTTGAAGGAAGTTGGATTCCTTGGACATGTTATTTCTGGAGAAGGAATAGCAGTAGACCCTGCCAAGGTTGACACAGTGACAAGTTGGGAATCGCCCACTACAGTTGGAGAAATCCGGAGTTTTCTTGGACTCGCAGGATACTACCGGAGATTTATCGAGAATTTCTCAAGGATTGCTAAGCCCATGACTGAGCTATTGAAGAAGGACACCAAATTTAATTGGACTGAGGAATGTGAAGCTAGTTTCCAGGAGTTGAAGAAACGATTGGTTACCTCACCCGTGTTGATTCTGCCAGACCAACGCAAGGACTATGAAGTTTATTGCGACGCTTCTCGTCGAGGACTTGGAGCAGTGCTTATGCAGGAAGGAAGAGTTGTTTCGTATGCTTCACGACAACTTAAACCCCATGAGAAGAATTATGCTACGCATGATTTGGAATTAGCAGCCGTGGTGCATGCATTGAAGACATGGAGACATTTTCTCATCGGAAACCATTGTGAAGTGTACACGGATCACAAGAGTTTGAAGTACATTTTCACGCAGAAGGAGTTAAACCTCAGGCAGAGGAGATGGTTGGAGCTCATCAAAGACTATGATATGAGATTGCATTATCACCCCGGAAAGGCTAACGTAGTAGCAGACGCGTTGAGCCGCAAGGGTCATGTCAACACCCTCATGACAGGAGAGTTACCTCAGGAGTTAGCCGAGGACATACGTGAGCTATGCTTGGAGATAGTCCCTAGAGGCTATTTAGCGACATTGGAGATTCAGTCTACCTTGATGGAAAGGATCAGAGAAGCTCAGAAGACAGACAAGGAGATTGAAGAGATAAAGGAGAAGATGAGCAAAGGAAAAGCCAAGGGATTTCGTGAGGATGAGCACGATACCTTATGGTTCGAGGACCGCGTATATGTGCCAAATGATCCGGAGATCAGGAAGTTGATTTTGCAAGAAGCCCATGATTCACCGTACTCGATTCACCCAGGGAATACCAAGATGTATTTGGATTTGAAGAATACTTTCTGGTGGACCGGAATGAAGAAGGATATTGCGGAGTTTGTAGCAGTTTGTGATGTATGTCAGAGAGTGAAGGCAGAGCATCAGAAGCCAGCAGGATTGTTACAACCATTGCCGATACCCGAATGGAAGTGGGATAAAATAGGCATGGATTTTATCACAGGATTACCCAGGACTCGTTCAGACTATGACTCGATATGGGTTGTAGTCGACCGTTTGACGAAAGTGGCTCATTTCATTCCAGTGAAGACCACTTACACCAGTGCTAAATTGGCAAAGATATACATGACCAGGATAGTATGTTTGCATGGAGTTCCGAGGACCATTGTATCAGACAGAGGAACCCAATTTACCTCAAAGTTTTGGAAGCAGTTACATGAAACATTGGGAACCAGGCTGTTATTTAGTACATCATTTCACCCACAGACAGATGGACAGACCGAGAGAGTCAACCAGATTTTGGAGGACATGTTGAGAGCATGTGCACTAGATTATGGATCTAGTTGGGACGACAATTTGCCATATGCGGAGTTTTCTTATAACAACAGTTATCAAACCAGTTTGAAGATGGCCCCTTTCGAAGCTTTGTACGGAAGGAGGTGTAGAACACCGTTGTTGTGGGACGAAGTTGGAGACCGTCAGTTGTTTGGACCAGATTTGATTAAGGAGTCTAAACAGAAAGTGAAGTTGATTCGCGATAGGCTCAAGGTAGCCCAGTCCAGGCAGAAGAGTTATGCTAATTCTAAACGCAAGGAGACAGTTCACGAAATCGGAGATAGAGTGTATCTTCGAGTATCACCACTACGAGGAGTAAAGCGCTTTGGAGTTAAGGGAAAGTTAGCGCCTCGTTTTATCAGACCATACAGAGTGTTGGAACGTATGGGAGAAGTTGCCTATAAGCTGGAATTGCCCGAAGGATTGTCTGAAGTTCATGATGTATTCCATGTTTCGCAGTTGAAGAAGTGCCACGCAGAGATGGCTGAGATACCGCTGAGAGATACTGTGCCACTGGAAGCGATTCAGTTGGAAAGTGATTTGACCTATGAGGAGAAGCCAGTTAAGATTCTCGAGTATGCCAGCCGAGTTACCCGCAGCAAGGTAATCAAGTTTTGCAAAGTTCAGTGGAGTCACCACACCGAAGATGAGGCCACCTGGGAGCGAGAGGAAGATCTACGGAAAAACCACTCCCACCTGTTTTCTAGCCAACCCGAATCTCGAGGGCGAGATTCATCTTAAGGGGGGTAGGTTTGTAACATCCCAAATTTTCAATTTGGAATGTTATACATAGATCATCATTTGCATATCATGTTTTGTTGCATTTTGACAAATCCTCGATAAATCCTAAGCAACTCAAGGACCCTCGGAGAGAGTTGGGGATTTTCTCGAATTTTCTTATTTGATTTTTCAAACGAGGATTGGGATTTTTAATTATTTTCCCTCCGGAAAAATATTTCATTTTTATTTTAAATAAACGAGAGGAGAAAATATGACTTCTCCAAAATATTGAAATACTGGAGGAAAAATGTTAAAATCATTATTTGGAATTTATTTGGATTTTATTTGCAATTTTTATTGCATTAAAAATATGCATGTTTTCAAATTATTTATTTTTGATTTTAAAAATGTTCACCCTATTCTAGATTTTCTAACTAGACGGGAAAAATTTATTTCATATTTTTCTGACTTTTATTTATTTTTCTACGCAATATTCTCCGCGGAACTTTAAAAAAAAAACGCGCCCGCGCCGACTGGGCCGAGCCCAGCCGACGGCCCGCCCGCGACCTCTCCTTCCTCCCCACGACGCCGCCGGAGTCCGGGAGCGCCACGACGCCGCCGCCGCCTCGTAGCCCCTTCCCCAAGCCCCCTAGCCCCCCTCCATATATACCCCCCCTCCGTTTT
>NC_057799.1:396018572-396031083 GCF_018294505.1 Triticum aestivum
GAGCCCGGAGCCCCGCCGGAGCCCCTCGCCGGAGAAGCCCGACGAGGTACTGCCCGTCCGTTGTGACCGGTTTTCTGAAAAAAACCTTTTGTTTAAAAAAAAACCCTAGATCGGTTTTTTTTCGATTTTCTTATTTCACGAGCGTTCGTCGGTTTTTCTCTGTTAACGAACGTCCGTTCTTTAACCGTTCGTCCGTTTTTCTTTTTCGTCGGATTTTCTCGTTATTTTCTCAGATTCGATTTCCGATCGAATTTTCGAATCTGTTTAACTTTTCGCTCGTTTATCGGAATCAGGTGATTCAAGCGCCTAGAGTTTCGTCTCGAAATTCTCTTTCCGTTTAACCTACTCAAACAAGTTTTTGCTACAGTAAAATTTGACCTAGATCCAGATTAGCAAACGAAGTTTATTTCTTTCGCCGTTTGACTTTCGTTGCTTCTTTCGAGTTGATTCTTTTTGCAAACCGGAGTTCTTAAGCTGAACTTTCTGGTTGGATCTTTCTTTCGAGTTTTACCTATGCATTAGATGAGTACTTATTGTATGCTTGTTTGTTTGCGATAGAGTACCCGGAGTGTGCCGCTTGTTACTTCGACTCGCTAGGTTTTGCGGATCATCAGCAAGGCAAGTAACACTTTGATCATACCCCGTTCATACCCAGTTTTATTGCATTAGATCTATTTCCTCAAACACATTGCATGATTAGGATCTAATTAAACTGTGGGTTTTGGGAAGTAGTTGAGGTAGTACCTATTACCTGTTCTTTATCAAACCATCGGGAGTTACTTCTACGTTGCTTTTATTATTGCCATGCTATGCGTAGACGTGGATTGGGTTTGAGAGATATTCATGATAGATGTGAGTTGTTTAATAATGGTTCAACTTAAGGTGGCAACTAAAACTCACATCTGGGTGGATTGAGGCACCTGGAGAACCCAGTGTTGTCTGTATGTATAAGGTCCGCCACCCAGGCTCAAAGGGATCATAAGATTATTCATGCTAGAAACTTCCGTGTGCAGCCGCAAGCTATTATGGGCTCTAGCATAGCTGAGTATGTTACAGGATCTCTTGAAGAGGTGGACTAGCAGATGTAGGGGAAAGTAGGTGTACCGGTCCATCCAGAGTAGAGAGTGACTGTTTCTGAAAGACTGTGTCTCGGTCATCCGTTTCTCAAACATCATGCAGTGCGAGAATCAAGCGGAGGCGATCGAGTATTGTGGGGAAAAGTGCACAAACCTCTGCAGAGTGTACAAACTGATCATGATTAGCCGTGTCCCCGGTTATGGACAACTTGAGTATCTAGTATCTGGATTATCATTTGAATCTCATCACCGTGATGCTTATAATTAATTTTGTTGGGTTAATGATGATACTTAATTGGGATTGAGTTGGAGGTACCTTCTCAATGTTTCAACCACCATGATAGTTAAATAAAATTTATTCCTTTGCAGTAGGATAAAATTGGCTTTTCGCAAAACTGTAACCATAGAGCTTTCTACCAGCCATATATGCATATAGTATAGCATTATCATTGTTCATTGTTCTCTATGTGTTGCTTTGCCAGCATATTCTATGTGCTGATCCGTTTTCGGGCTGCAACATTTCATGTTGCAGACTTTTCAGACGACGAGTAAGGTGCCTTAGGTCGTGGTCTTATACTCAGTGATGCCGCTGGAGTTGATGGACTCACTTATCTTCCAAGTCTTCCGCTGTTATCGTTTTTAGATGGCCTTAAGCCATGTTATCATACTTAATCTCTTTGGAGATATTCGGTGTAATAAGTGTGTGATTGCTACTCTGTTATAAATCCTCCATTTGTACTGTGCGTGTCAGCATTACTGATCCAGGGATGACACTGGTGCACAGCAGCACAGGCCATTTGAGGTCTGGTCGCTACAGTATAGCCAGGGCTCGTGTACATGGCTGGGTCGGAACGGAGAAACAGGGTCATCGACGTGTTCATGGGGAGCCAACCGGCTGGGTCGGAACGGAATGCGTCGTCGTGTTCATCGGGAGAGCTTCGACGGAATAGCCGATGGAAACGAGGCCTGGTGTACCGCAAAACGGAGGAAACGGCCTTGTGTTCGACCGGCCAAGTTCGAAACGGGATCCTGTTGATCGGGAGGGGTCTGGCGTACCGCAAAACGGAGGAAATGGACCTCCTACGGTCGAAACGGGGGTCCTGTTGATCGGGAGGGGTGTGGCGTACCACAAAACGGAGGAAACGGACTTGTGTTGGAGCGCTACGGTCGAAACGGGGGTCCTGTTCATCGGGAGGGGTGTGGCGTACCGCAAAACGGGACTCCACGGGATACTGTTCATCTCCACCGTCGACCCCCTCCAGCCTCCACGGGCTACTGTTCATCCACCGTCGACCTCCTCCAGCCTCCACCTGCGACTGTTCATCCACGGGCTCCTGTTCATGCAGCCTCCACCGCGCGCTACTCCACCGGCTACTGTTCAACCAGCCCTCTCCATGGGCTCCTGTTCAACCACCCCTCCACGGGCTACTGTTCATCCAGCCCTCCACCGTCTACTGTTCATCCAGCCCTCCACGGTGTCCTGTTCATCCAGCCCCAACCGGCTCGATCGATCGGGGTCCTGTTCATCCAGAGGCAACACCACGGGGTCCTGTTCATCCACCCCCACCAGGAACTGTTCATCCAGAGGCAGCATCGATTGGCTTCAGTTAGCAGCAGTAGCGAAGGAATCGCTCGATCAGGTTCAGTTAACAGCCATCGATCGATCGCTCGGGTTCAGTAACGCGTAGCCTGCAGTGCAATCGCTCGGGTTCAGTTAGAGCCCAACGCCTCACACCCACACGTGTGCGTGTACGAGAGAAACGCGCATCGCTCGGCCCCGACCACCCACCGTAACCGGGAACACCCCGATATTTTCCTCGCCCTCGCTTCTACCACGGTTTTTTCCGTCATGGACGGCCCTAAGACTGTCATGCAGCTGCGTCTCCGGCCCGCCCAGGACAAAAATCCCATTTTCTGTCATGATTTTTTGTCATAGAAGTAGGAGCCCACCACATCTATGATGATACCAGGTTTTGTCACAATTATCATCATAGAAGTGTCATAAGTATGACAGAAAACTTTTCGTTCGGCCCAAAATGTCACGGATGTTTCTTTTTTTGTAGTGATTGGTGTAAAGCGCATGAAGAAACTCCATGCTGATGGACTTTTGGAATCACTTGATTATGAATCACTTGATGCTTGCGAACCATGCCTCATGGGCAAGATGACTAAGACTCCGTTCTCCGGAAGAATGGAGCGAGCAACATACTTGTTGGAAATAATACATACTGATGTATGCGGTCCGATGAGTGTTGAGGCTCGCAGCGGGTATCATTATTTTCTGACCTTCACAGATGATTTGAGCAGATATATATGGGTATATCTACTTGATGAAACAAAAGTCTGAAACATTTGAAAAGTTTAAAGAATTTCAGACTGAAGTGGAAAATCATCGTAACAAGAAAATAAAGTTTCTGCGATTTGATCATGGAGGTGAATATTTGAGTTACAAGTTTGGTCTTCATTGGAAACAATGTGGAATAGTTTTGCAACTCACGCCACCTAGAACACCACAGCGTAATGGTCCGTCCGAACATCGTAATCGTACTTTATTTGATATGGTGCGGTCTATGATCTCTCTTACTGATTTACCGCGATCGTTTTGGGGTTATGCTTTAGAGACGGCTGCATTCACGTTAAAAAGGGCACCAACTAAATCCGTTGAGAAGACAGCATATGAACTGTGGTTTGGCAAGAAACCCAAGTTGTCATTTCTTAAAGTTTGGGGTTGTGATGCTTATGTGAAAAAGCTTCAACCTGATAAGCTCAAACCCAAATCGGAGAAATGTGTCTTCATAGGATACCCAAAGGAAACTTTTGGGTACACCTTCTATCACAGATCCGAAGGCAAGATATTCGTTGCTAAGAATGGATCCTTTCTAGAGAAGGAGTTTCTCTCGAAAGAAGTGAGTGGGAGGAAAGTAGAACTTGATGAGGTAATTGTACCTGCTCCCTTATTGGAAAGTAGTTCATCATAGAAATCAGTTCCAGTGATTCGTACACCAATTAGTGAGGAAGCTAATGATGATGATCATGAGACTTCTGATCAAGCTAATGATGATAATCCTGTTCTGGACGTCATGTTACTTGACCATGACAAACCTACGAACTATGAGGAAGCGATGATGAGCCCAGATTCAGCGAAATGGCTTGAGGCCATGAAATCTGAGATGGGATCCATGTATGAGAACAAAGTGTGGACTTAGGTTGACTTGCCCGATGATCGGCAAGCCATAGAGAATAAATGGATCTTCAAGAAGAATACTGACGCTGACGGTAATATTCCTGTCTACAAAGCTCGACTTGTTGTGAAAGGTTTTTGACAAGTTCAAGGAGTTGACTACGATGAGACCTTCTCACCCGTAGCGATGCTTAAGTCTGTCCGAATCATGTTAGCAATTGCCGCATTTTATGATTATGAAATTTGGCAAATGGATGTCAAAACTACATTCCTTAGTGGATATCTTAAAGAAGAGTTGTATATGATGCAACCAGAAGGTTTTGTCGATCCTAAAGGTGCTAACAAAGTGTGCAAGCTCCAGCTATCCATTTATGGATTGGTGCAAGCCTCTCGGAGTTGGAATATACGCTTTGATAGTGTGATCAAAGCATATTGTTTTATACAGACTTTTGGAGAAGCCTGTATTTACAAGAAAGTGAGTGGGAGCTCTGTAGCATTTCTGATATTATATGTGGATGACATATTGTTGATCGAAAAAGTTACTGAATTTCTGAATAGCATAAAAGGATGCTTGAATAAGAATTTTCAATGAAAGACCTCGGTGAAGCTGCTTATATATTGGGCATCAAGATCTATAGAGATAGATCAAGACGCTTAATTGGACTTTCACAAAGCACATACCTTGATAAAGTTTTGAAGAAGTTCAAAATGGATCAGTCAAAGAAAGGGTTCTTGCCTGTGTTACAAGGTGTGAAGTTGAGTCAGACTCAATGCCCAACCACTGCAGAAGATAGAGAAAAAATGGAAGTCATTCCCTATGCCTCAGCCATAGGTTCTATCATGTATGCAATGCTGTGTACCAGACCTGATGTGTGCCTTGCTATTAGTTTAGCAGGGAGGTACCAAAGTAATCCAGGAGTGGATCACTGGACAGCGGTCAAGAACATCCTGAAATACCTGAAAAGGACTAAGGATATGTTTCTCGTTTATGGAGGTGACAAAGAGCTCATCGTAAATGGTTACGTCGATGCAAGCTTTGACACTGATTCGGATGACTCTAAGTCACAAACCGAATACGTATTTATATTGAATGGTGGAGCTGTCAGTTGGTGTAGTTCCAAGCAAAGCGTCATGGTGGGATCTACGTGTGAAGCGGAGTACATAGCTGCTTCGGAAGCAGCAAATGAAGGAGTCTGCATGAAGTTCATATCCAATCTAGGTGTAATACCTAGTGCATCGGGTCCAATGAAAATCGTTTATGATAATACTGGAGAAATTGCCTTGGCAAAGGAATCCAGATTTCACAAGAGAACCAAACACATCAAGAGACGCTTCAATTCCATCCGCGATCAAGTCAAGGAGGGAGACATAGAGATTTTAAAGATACATACGGATCTGAATGTTGCAGACCCGTTGACTAAGCCTCTCTCACGAGCAAAACATGATCAGCACCAAGACTCCATGGGTGTTAGAATCATTACTATGTAATCTAGATTATTGACTCTAGTGCAAGTGGGAGACTGAAGGAAATATGCCCTAGAGGCAATAATAATGTTGTTATTTATATTTCCTTATGTCATGATAAACGTTTATTATTCGTGCTAGAATTGTATTAACCGGAAACTTAGTACATGTGTAAATACATAGACAAACAGAGTGTCCCTAGTATGGCTCTACTTGACTAGCTCGTTAATCAAAGATGGTTAAGTTTCCTAGCCATGGACATGTGTTGTCATTTGATCTATGGGATCACATCATTAGAGAATGATGTGATGGACAAGACCCATCCGTTAGCTTAGCATAATGATCGTTTAGTTTTATTGCTATTGCTTTCTTCATGACTTATACATGTTCCTCTGACTATGAGATTATGCAACTCCCGAATACCGGAGGAACACTTTGTGTGCTATCAAACGTCACAACGGAACTAGGTGATTATAAAGATGCTCTACAGGTGTCTCCGATGGTGTTTGTTGAGTTGGCATAGATCGAGATTAGGATTTGTCACTCCGTGTATTGGAGAGGTATCTCTGGGCCCTCTCGGTAATGCACATCACTATAAGCCTTGCAAGCAATGTGACTAGTGATTTATTTGCGGGATGATGCATTATGGAACGAGTAAAGAGACTTGCCGGTAACGAGATTGAACTAGGTATGATGATACCAACGATCGAATCTCACGCAAGTAACATACCGATGACAAAAGGAACAACGTATGTTGTTATGCGGTTTGACCGATAAAGATCTTCGTAGAATATGTAGGAACCAATATGAGCATCCAGGTTCCGCTATTTGTTATTGACCGGAGATGTGTCTCGGTCATGTCTACATAGTTCTCGAACCCGTAGGGTCCGCACGCTTAACGTTCGATGACGATTTGTATTATGAGTTATGTGATTTGATGACCGAAGATTATTCGGAGTCCCGGATGAGTTCGCGGACATGACGAGGAGTCTTGAAATGGTCGAGAGGTAAAGATTCATATATTGGGAGGTTGCATTCGGACATCGGAATGGTTCCGAGTGATTCGGGCATTTTTCCGGAGTACCGGGAGGTTACCGGAACCCCCCGGGGGAAGATTGGGCCTACATGGGCCATAGGGAAGAGGGGAGGCAGCCCACAAGGGGCAGTCGTGCCCCCTCCCTATAGGGAGTCCGAATTGGACTAGGGAGGGGGGCACACCCCCCTACCTTCTCCTCCTCCTCTCCCTTCCCTCTTTCCCCCTCTCCGAAAAAGGAAAGGGAGTCCAACTAGGATTGGGAGTCCTACTTGGACTCCCCTCTATGGCGCGCCCCCTAGGCCGGCCGCCTCCTCCTCCCCTCCTTTATATATGGGGGAGGGGGCACCCCATAGAGACACCAAGTCTTCTCTTAGCCGTGTGCGGTGCCCCCCTCCAGAGTTACACACCTCGGTCATATCGTCGTAGTGTTTAGGTGAAACCCTGCAGCAGTAACTTCATCATCACTGTCACCATGCCGTTGTGCTGACGGAACTCTCCCTCGTCCTCAACTGGATCAAGAGATCGAGGGACGTCATCGAGCTGAATGTGTGCTGAACGTGGAGGTGCCGTACCTTTGGTACATGGATCAGTTGGATCGCGAAGACGTTCGACTACATCAATCGCGTTACTAAACGCTTCCGCTTTCGGTCTACGAGGGTACGTGGACACACTCTCTCCGCTCGTTGCTATGCATCTCCTAGATAAATCTTGCGTGATCGTAGGTAAATTTTTTGAAATACTTCGTTCCCCAACAAGCAGTGAGCTTAGTCGCCCAAGAGGGCTTGGCCCTGGGCTCAAGCTCAAAGTCATCATCGTCAGAGGTGGCATAAACATCCTCGAGCTCATTAGCAGGAAAGCGAGGCTCAGCATGTTTCTTCTTCTTGAGTTGCTTGACCTTGTGCACAGTGAGGTTAACCGAAGAAGAGAGAGGCTCTTGGGGCCTGCGAACAAGCACACCACGCCCCCGAATGTATAAGGGGGCAAGCTTCTCCTTAGCCATGGAGGTGGGATATGGTCATGAGGACGGATGCCACCATTTCCAGTGAGACCAGTATCATCATATCCGTGAGCATTGTAGAAGGCTCTCCATGGGACCAAAATAATCCAGGTTGTTCCTCCAATTATCAAGGTCAATGGTCCATTGCTTAGCATAGGGGTTCTTGTGATGCTCAAAAAGTTCATGCACGATCCTCATTTGCATCTCATTTCGGAACTGAATAGTGGTCCACCTAGGAGCAATGGGGACCTCATAGGGATTCCGAATACAGAACTTTTCCCAATCAGGTTGCTTCCATTTGTACATGGGCAAGGTTACACGTTCCTTGGCAGCAGTAGACTTCTCACGACGAGTTGGCTTGGTGGGAACCACAACTTCGTCTTCTTCCATAGATTCATCCGGGCACTTGCCCCTACGAGCATGCTTCTTGGACTTCGGACAAGGAGCAGAGCGAGAACCAAAGCCACTCGCAATATCTTGCTTCATCCAAGGGCTTCGTGAAAATATCCGTTAGTTGCTCATGAGTGTTGACGTAGATGATCTTGATCTCCCCATGCTTGATATGATCCCGGATGAAATGATGATGATCCTCAATGTGCTTCATCTTTCTATGTAGCACCGGGTTGTGGGGGATCTTGATTGCTCTTTCATTGTCACATAGAAGAGGCACTTTGTCACAAGTGACACCGTAATCCTTTAAAGTTTGCCTCATCAATAGCAATTGTGCATAACAACTTGTGGCGGCTACATACTCGACCTTGGTGGATGAGAGAGACACACAATTTTGCTTTTTCAAAGACCAACTCACCAAAGAGTGACCAAGGAATTGGCACCCTCTAGAATTTGACTTCCTATCCACAACATCTCCCGCCCAATCCGAGTCCGAATAACCCATGAGATCAAAGCTTGCTCCTTTGGGGTACCATTGGCCAAAGTTTGGGGTATGAGCAAAATATCAAAAGATTCGCTTGACCGCCACATAGTGACTTCCCTTAGGTGCGGCTTGGAACCTTGCACACATTCCCACACTCAACATAATATCCGGTCTAGATACACAAAGGTAAAGCAAGGATCCAATCATGGAGCGATATAACTTTTGATCCACCGCTTTACCATTGGTGTCGTGGTTTTGTCACGACAGATGCCCTAGTGAAAGGACTTAGGTGTGGAGCCATCGCGACGTAGGTTAGATTGAAGGGGTTGATCGAGACGAAAGACACAAGGTTTAACTAGGTCGGCCCATCACAACAAGGTAAAAGCCTATGTCCTGCTTATGCTATATTGATTGTGTATCGATTACAAGGGAGCGGAATCGCTTGACCTAGCTATCGATTGATTATTTCCTGAGTTAACCCGCTGCAAGGTCTCGCCTTTATATACACAGGTCGAGGCCCCGGGCTTACAAGAGTCCAGGTCGGATCACACAACGCGATCGACTTTGGTTCTAAATCACCTTGCCTTTCTAGACAAGTCGCCAATGGGCGGCTCACACCTCCGGGTTACAGGTTCCACTCCGGGTCTTGGGCCTTTAACAAGCCCGCCTTGTAAGCCCTCCACCGGAGTTCTCCACCATCACCCGAGCCGCCGTCCGCCGGAGAAAGTGTCGCCGTCGACGTAGTGCTCCCCGTTGGTCGAGTCCACCACCCACCGACGCGGAAGAACACGCTGAAGCTCTTGGTACCCTCCGATCTTCCTGACTCGCCGTGGTTCGACGCCGGCGTCCACCGCAGTCTTCGGGCGCCGGCGAGCTTTTTGAACCTGACATGTGGACCCCCCATGTCAGCCTCTGTTCTATTCTCCCTCAAACCGTTTTCTGTTGGCGCCTTCGGGAAAAATACGCTTTCCCTCTTTAGCTAGCGCATTTCCTTCCGAAGCGTTTTCTGGTTTCTCAGTTTAAACCCTGGAACTTTTCTGTTTCATTACAGATAAGTCCCTGGACAGAAACCTTTATAACTTTTTAATAAAAAGGGATTTTTGAGTGATTCTTTTTCTGACAGTCTTAAAATTTTGTCTAGTTTTTTATGAGATTTATTTGGAAATTTTTTGGAGAAGTTTCTGTGCACGCGTTGGTTTTCACGTTAGTGCCCGTTTTCGTTATTGCCGTAGGTTCCGGAAGAGGTGACGGAGCCGCGAACTTCGCCGAGCTAGACTCCGACTTCTCCGAACCAGGCAAGCATGTTTGAACCTTTGATATGATAGGTGTTTTGCATGTTTGCGTAAAAGTTTGTGCGTGGCATATGAGTATCGGTGAGTTCCCCGTTGCTTGCGAGGCAACTACCCGCATGTTCCAAAGTTGCGATGATCTCTGGTGAGAGATGGCCTAATCATGTGGTGACATGAAGGGCAGCAAGGTGGTACTGTTGTAGCATACCAGCCTTGCGTCATCCGACAAATCCCGACGTTAACGTGGGCGGAGCCACGTTACCGTTCTTTTCCCTTCCGTGCTACCACATGTTTCTTTTGCCAGGATGCGGTTTAGTAAGTTGGTAACCTCTTTCCGTGTACACACCAAACAGAGGGGCCGGGATGATGGTACCTTGGCCCAGGATTAAAGCCAGTCATCCGGTCAGGGGGCATGGGTGTTTCCGGTTGGGACCGAGAGGGGGGGCACCCCCTTAGAGCGCGCGTATAGAAATTTAATCCCATGCTACGCGAGGTTGTAGCCTCCCCGTCTCAAGGATTTTCATGAACGTTGCCGAGGGTGATCCCTGGCTTCGGAATGTTGAATGGGTGTGTACTGGTTAAACGTGTTTCTTCCAAAACACCGTAAACGGAACTAGTCCCCGTGACTACTGAAATCCGTTGGCTGTGGTTAAGTACAAACTCTGCAGAGTCAAATTCCTCCAAGTCATCGTATCCATGATCAAGTAGTGAAGTCAGTATATCCCTATCTATCCGCGTGGAAAATTTTGCCCCCGGTGAACAAGCTCAAGTGGTGAACCCAATTTTAATTATTATTATTGTGGATGGACTAACCTTATATTTGTCTCGTACTTGTAATAATTTATAATTCCGAACTACTGAATTATTGAGCTACAATATGAGCCCTTTATGTGATGTCGCTCAGACGTCCGACTGTGGCGTGTTTTTGTTTCTTACTTTGAATATAAGCCCTTTATGTGATGTCGCTCAGACGTCCGACTGTGGCACGCATTGCTTTTATTTTCTGTTATAAGCCCTTTATGTGGTGTCGCCCCGCCGCCCGACTGCGGCATTATTCTTGCAGTTTCCTCTCGAGGAGTCATTCAGACCCTCGTTTGGCACCAATATTATTATTCTTGCAGTTTCCTCTCGAGGAGTCATTCAGACCCTCGTTTGGCACCAGTATTATTATTCTTGCAGTTTCCTCTCGAGGAGTCATTCAGACCCTCGTTTGGCACCAGTACTACTATTCTGCAGTTTCCTCTCGAGGAGTCATTCAGACCCTCGTTTGGCACCCAGTAATTATTATCTCTATGCCTGAACGCACTGGTTAACTTGTTCATATGCTTCATGTTTACATTTGTTATATCTTATGTCCGAACTGTCTTGCGAGTACTTTCATAGTACTCACCTGGCTTGTTGATTTGGCCAGATGTTGACGAAGGCGATCTCTTGGATGAAGAGTTTGATAGTGCGTCCGACGCCTAGAGGAATCCCAGTCAGTCCTGTGCAATCCCGGATATTGGTAACTCGTATTATATACGCTTCCGCCACCCGCAATGAGTCTCCTCGAGCCTCACTCCGACGCTCGAAGAGCTGTAGTCTTCGTGAGTCATATCACTCGCTTCGCGGTGATATTTCCACCACCGTTATTATCGTGAGTTAGTAGTTATGCCACCCTATCCGCCATCTTGTTTTATCGGCGTGCATGTAATAAATTGTTGGGCAGTCCCCGCTCAACCTTGTATTATATTTCAGTACTCCTGGTATTATTCTTCTGTGACCATGATATTGTCTACCAGTGAGAAGGAATTCTTCCTTACTAGTCCGTAAAAGGGATTGGTCTCTCAATAATTATTTTATTGAAAAACCGGTCGTGACAAGCTTGGTACCAGAGCCAGGCTGATTGTAGGAAGCCACTAGGTGCGATCGCTAATCGGTTATTAGCGTCTTTTGTGCTTTTTCAGCATTCTACAATTGTAGCTATTTTCTGTTGGTCATCATAAATTTATGACATGACTACTCAGAATTTTTGCCTACTTTTGTAGATGGCTGGCAGCAGCTGTGAGAATCGAGTGTTCACAAACGTGCCCGAGGGGTTTGTCAAGCTCCTCGTCTCCATCACCAAGCTCGCGATCGGGCCAGGAGCTCGCCCGGAGTTCACGCTCTATCAGCACAAGCTTAGCGACGACGTGTCTATGCACCAAGCTGTGGTGCAATTCAAGGGAGGACGCTCTGCAGCTCGCCACTTCCGTTTTGTGGGAAGGGCCATGCCTATGTAGAGGCATGCCATGCAGATGGCTGCCCGTGAGGCGATAGCTCGTCTTCGGGACATCCTTCCTACGATGAAGACTCGTCGCTACCGCTACCTCCCATGCCATGTGCCATACACCAGTCACTATGCTTTTGCCTGCCATCGGGGAGAGCGAGATGAAGCCATCGAGATGGTTGTGGAGTATCTCAAGGCTCTGGAGGAGTCTTTCGACAACCTCGTAGACGATCTTGTGGCTGCCCGCATGGACTTAGTCCGGGGCGGTCCTGCCAGCAGGAAGGAGCTTCTCCACACGGCACCGCCTCTGACATTCGTCTCGTCTTCAGCCTCGTATGCACCAGCC
>NC_057799.1:396031105-396031679 GCF_018294505.1 Triticum aestivum
TTTTGGCCACTGCTCGCCGTCTGCCTACCACTGAGGAGTTCGACCGAGTCATCGCTCCTACTCCAGTCAGAGCTGCACCGCCTGCCGCACCCGCGCTACCACCTGTCGCTCCCGCGCCATCACCGCAGCGCAGCGTTATGCGCCAGGAGCCGGCTAGAGAGGAGGTGGAGGTTGATTCTCCTGGACCGCTGAGTCTTGCCATCGGCAAGGGGAAGGAAATCTACACCATCTCCGACTGAGAGCACCGAGTAGCCGCGCGTTATGTCTGCTTGTATGATGTGTTTTCTCTGTACGCTAGTTTGTATTGGTGTGTTTGCTGCCTTCCGGAGTAGTACGCTAGTCTAAATAACATGTCAGGAATGTGTACGCACATCCTGAGTGTTGTATCATGTGTTTGTTTTTCGCGTGTAAGAATTGTGTTAAGCAGTCTTTTCTCCATGCAAAACCGCTTATGTTTTCCTTGAAAACCTTGAGGTCTTTTAAACTGTTGCCTTTGCAAAGTTTTCCTTGTGCTACACAGTTTTTCTCATGGGTTTTGCAAAATAATACCCCAGACTGGAAAAATGTCTCGTCC
>NC_057799.1:396032040-396039426 GCF_018294505.1 Triticum aestivum
TCATGTCATCAATATGGGAAACCACCGCGAACACTATCAACCAAATTCCAAGTTATCTGAGTTATAGAAGACTCGCCCCTCAACTTTTGCTCACACCGATAGGCCGCTGGAAGCCGATGATTGGCTTCGTGACATTGAAAGGAAACTAATTATTGCTCAGTGTTCCGATCATGAGAAGGTGCTTTATGCACCACACTACCTTACTGGAGCAGCTGCAACATGGTGGGAAAACTTCCTACACATGCATCCCAGTGAACACAACATCACCTGGGAAGAGTTCAAGGAAGGCTTCCGTGGGGCACACATCCCCAGGAGCATCATAAAAATCAAGAAGAGAGAATTTGATGACCTGAAGCAGAGAGGCATGTCAGTGACAGAATACAATGGTCAGTTTACCCAGCTATCTCGTTATGCCTACGACGAGCACATGACAGAAAGCAAGAAGATGGAAAAATTCCTGACGGCCTGGCACCAGCACTAAAATGCCAACTGGTTGTACACACTTTCCCGGATTTTAAAACTCTGGTTGACAAGGCCATTACCTTGGAGAATGAGCGCCGTAGTCTGGAAGATCTCTGTAAGCGAAAGAGGGACAAGATGACTCTAGCTCGCAACAACCGAAGCAAGACTGGAGTTCCAAAGACAGAAGCAAGGAGATCCACGACTACCGATCCAAGGCCCGTCAGACAGTTCCATGCCAGGGACAAAGAGTTCACGTACCGTCCAGGGGTCACATGCTATGCTTGTGGGGAAGAAGGGCACTATGCTAAACAATGCCCAAAGCCGAGGAACGCGGCCCCCAAACAAAACAATGGTGGAAACAATCTAGCCCCCAAGCGCAACAATTTCAATCCCAACAACAACCACAAGAAGGGTCACCTGAACCATGTGACCAGGGAAGAGGCGCAGAATGCCCCAGACATCGTGCTCGGTACGTTCCCTGTCAACACAATACCTGCCACGGTTTTGTTTGATTCTGGAGCTTCCCATTCGTTCGTTTCGAAGAGTTTTGTTTTACAACATGATTTTCCGATACTTCTCTTGGAAAAATCTATGATCATCAAGTCCCCCGGAAATAAGCAAATCGCTCAGGGTTACTGCCAAGGAGTGGTCATTGAGTTCGAAGGACTACAATTCCAAGCAAATCTCATCGTGTTGGAGAGTAAAGGACTGGATGTCATTTTAGGGATGGACTGGTTGACCACCAACAAAGGATTCATTGACTGTTTCAATCGGACCGTGATTCTCACTCATCATCACGGCAAGACAATAAGGGTTTCAGCTCAAGAAAGACCACGGTCACAGCAACCAAAACTGAACAAAGTGGACATTTCTGAACTAAGAAAAGTTCCAGTGGTATGCGAGTTTCCTGACGTATTTCCCGAAGAACTACCAGGCATGCCACCAGACCGAGAGATAGAGTTCAGCATCGAACTAGCACCTGGCACCGCTCCCATCTATAAGAAGCCTTATAGAATGGCACCCTCAGAATTGGTGGAGTTGAAGAAGCAGATAAAGGAATTGTTGGACAAAGGATTTATTCGAGCCAGCTCTTCACCTTGGGGTTCGCCAGTGTTGTTCGCCAAGAAAAAGGATGGGACACTGAGACTGTGTATAGACTATCGAGCCCTCAATATGGTCACCATCAAAAACAAATATCCGATGCCACGGATAAATGATTTGTTTGACCAGCTCGCACAAGCCAAGGTATTCTCAAAAATCGATTTGAGATCGGGATATCATCAACTGAAAGTACGGACATAAGATATTCCCAAGACAACATTCACTTCCAGATACGGATTATATGAGTTCACAGTGATGCCTTTTGGTCTAACAAACGCCCCCGCATATTTCGTCCACCTCATGAACAAGGTGTTCATGAAATTCATGGACAAATTTGTTGTGGTATTCATTGACGATATTCTGGTTTACTCAAGGACACCAGAAGAGCATGCTGAGCACCTCAGAATTGTTTTGGGAGAATTAAGAAAACACCAGTTGTACGCCAAATTTAGCAAGTGCGAATTTTGGCTAAGACAAGTTGGTTTCTTAGGCCATATATTGAACCAAGAAGGCGTGGCCGTAGACCCAGAAAAAGTCAAAGCCATACTTGACTGGAAGCCGCCCGCCAACGTTACAGATGTGCGGAGTTTCCTAGGAATGGCCGGATATTACAGAAGATTTATTGAAGGATTCTCCACTGTGGCAAAACCTATAACACAGTTGCTCAAGAAAGACAAGAAATTTGTATGGACGGAAGCATGCGAGAAAAGCTTTCAAGAACTCAAGAAGAAGCTGACAACCGCACCGGTCTTAACTGTGCCAGACATACACAAGAGTTTTGAAGTTTATTGTGACGCATCCCGAAAAGGTCTCGGGTGTGTGCTGATGCAGGATGGCAAAGTTGTCGCATATGCCTCCAGGCAGCTGCGAAAACATGAGGAAAATTACCCAACACATGACCTGGAGCTAGCAGCAGTCATTCATGCACTCAAGGAGTGGAGACACTTTCTGTTGGGAAATCGCTGTGAAATATATACAGACCATAAGAGCCTCAAATATATTTTCACACAGCCAGAACTAAATTTACGCCAACGACGCTGGTTAGAACTGGTCAAGGACTATGATGTCGGTATTCACTACCATCCAGGGAAAGCAAATGTAGTGGCCGATGCCCTTAGTCGAAACCCCAGCCCGGACAATGATGGTCCGCAAAACTTGAGGCCTGAGTTTCAGCAAGAGTTCGCTAGGCTCAACATGATGTTAGTCTCTGAGGGCACCGTATCGAATCTAGAGATACAACCCACCCTGGTGGAACAAATTAAGAAAGCTCAACAGGGACATCCCAGCATCGAAGGTATAAAGAAGAAAATGAACCTTGGTAAGGCTTCAGAGTTCGTCACAGACAGTGAAGGGACATTATGGTACGGAGACAGACTTTGCGTGCCTAACATTGAGGAACTCAAGCAACAAATCTTAACCGAAAGCCACACCGCTCCATACTCGATCCATCCTGGAGGAACCAAAATGTACAAGGACATTCAGGAAAGATTTTGGTGGCACGGTATGAAAAGAGATATAGCCACATTTATTGCTTGTTGCGATTCTTGTCAGCGCATCAAGGACGAGCATCAAAAGCCAGCAGGGCTACTCCAGCCAAACAGGATACCGGAGTGGAAATGGGATGAAATAGGAATGGATTTCATTGTCGGATTACCGCGATCACAACGCGGAAATTACGCCATATGGGTCATCACAGACCGACTAACCAAGGTTGCTCATTTCATTCCCGTGAAGACTAGCTACTCCACACAAAGACTGGCCAAACTTTATCTCTCCCGTATAGTTTGTTTGCATGGAGTCCCAAAGACTATAATATCCGATCGAGGCACACAATTTGTCTCCAAATTTTGGGATCACCTACAACAAGCTCTGGGCATGCAACTAGCTTTCAGTACAGCGTACCACCCGCAGACTGATGGACAAACAGAACGTGTAAACCAAATCCTAGAGGATATGCTAAGAGCCTGTGTGCTCACCTATGGATCCAGTTGGGAAGAGAGTTTGCCGTATGCCGAATTTGCTTACAACAACAGTTACCAAGACAGCTTGCAAATGGCACCCTTTGAAGCATTGTACGGACGGAGGTGTCGTACCCCACTGAATTGGTCAGAAACAGGTGACAGCCGTATCTTCGGCCCAGACATGCTTAAAGAGGCCGAAGAGAAAGTTAAGCAGATCAGGAACAGACTCAAAACAGCACAGAGCCGACAAAAGAGCTACTATGATCAGAAGCATCGTGAGGTCAGCTTTGAACCCGGTGATTCCGTATACCTCCGAGTATCTCCTATGAGGGGTCTGCAACAGTTCAAAATTAAGGGGAAGCTAGCCCCGAGATTTATTGGACCATTTTGTGTAAAAGCGTGAAGAGGCACGGTAGCCTACCAACTAGACTTGCCCAAGGAGCTGTCAGACGTCCATGACGTATTCCACGTCTCACAGTTGAGAAAATGTGTGAGTAACCCGGAAAAGCATGTACCTCATGAGAGCATTGATATGCAACCAGACCTCACCTACAGAGAGAGGCCAGTAAAGATTTTGGAAGAGTCTGAAAGGAGGACCCATCAGAAAACGACAAAGTTTTTCAGAGTTCAGTGGAGCAACCACACTGAGGATGAAGCCACATGGGAAAGGGAAGATTTTCTTCAGGCAGAATATCCATATCTATTTGAGGATCAGCAGAAATCTCGAGGACGAGATTTTTCCTAAGGGGGTAGGTGTTGTGACACCCAAGTTTTTTTTATTTGGATTTTTAAAAAAAAGTTATTTGACTTGAGGGAGGTAATTTAAATTTCTCTTCCAAAGAACTCTCCCTTTCAAAATATATTTTTTCTATGGCAAGAGTTTTATTTGGATTCACCCAAGACTTTTTTTGATCTTGGAGGTTCTTGCTTTTTATTTGGACTCAAACCAAATTGCTTTCCACTTGAGAAGAATGCCTTTTGATAATCTCTTTGGAAATACACTATGGCTTTTGGAATGATCCTTTGCCACTTTCAACATTTCTCTCTTGCCATGGCCTTAGTGCAAATCCACTCTCCTAAACCTTCCCTCATCTTTGGAATCATGTTTTGCATCAACTCCAGCAAGTTGTACCTCTCCATATAATTTTTTTTCATTCAAGACATATTCAAACAAATTTCTGTCTTCTATTCTAGCCATTGGTGATTTACAAAGGAACTCCACTATCTGTTTTGATTTTTGCCCCCAAACCTTTTTCCCTTCCTAGTCCCTTGAACCCTCAACCTAGATCCATGAAGATCCACTGGTCTTCAGTTCGAATTTTTCAAACTACACTTGCTGCAAGTTTGGACCAGATTTGTCAAATTTGGTGAAATTCATTCAAATCCTTCTCCAAAAATTCCAAGTAAAATCAGACAGCCTCTGGGTGCATTGAGTGGTCACCTCACCAAGTACCAGCTCCAGAAAAAAAAATCTCATTGCCAAATCATTCTGTCGAACACCTGCAGTGCATTGTCAAATTCAGGTTCAGTAAAGTTCAGAGAACATTTCAGTGCTACTGTCGTTTTCTTCAGAACTTGTTGTCGATCTCGACAGTGCCTCGATGTCGCCTTGCTCCCCGTCCCCCCCCCTTGTTCCTGCACCGCACGAGCGTCTGGCACCTTGCAGACATCGGCGACGAGCAACAGAAGGTGCGCCGCCCCGTGCCCGACGCCAGCGGCGGCTTTGCGGCCGCCAGAGAGAGGCGCAGCGCCGACGGCGCCACCCAGCGCCGCCCAAGCCACCGGAGCGCGCCGCGTGGCCTTCCACTCCCCCGAATGCGCTGCCACTCTCGTCGTGAACCGCAGGGCGCGGAGCGCGCTCTCTGCCGCCGACGTGCCCGTGCGGCCACCCCACCGTGGACCGGCGCCGTTACGCCAAGACCAGCCGAGATTAGCGGAGGAACGACACCAGTAACTTCCACTGATGCTGCCTGGCCACTCAAACCTCCTTCCAATCCACTGCATCGCTATAATTGCTCGCCGGAGATTCTCCGTTCACGGCCACCCCGTCGATCCGCCTATAAATAGAGGCCCCGAGCTTCAACTCGAACCCACACCATCCCTGCACTCCACCTAGAGCACGCCTAGCCACTAGAAGAGCCCCGAGGAGGTCTCCTTCCTCGACTCCGGCCGCCGCGACCCGCCACGGGATCCAGCTCGATTCGCTCCCGTGCGTGCGCCTCTGCCTCCCATCTCTTGCCAGTAGCTTCACTATGCATCCCTCCTCCTGACCGGCGCTTCAATTCGAAGTTTGCAGCCCTCCACCGCAGTTCTCCACCATCACCCGAGCCGCCGTCCGCCGGAGAAAGTGTCGCCGTCGACGTAGTGCTCCCCGTTGGTCGAGTCCACCACCCACCGACGCGGAAGAACACGCTGAAACTCTTGGTACCCTCCGATCTTCCTGACTCGCCGTGGTTCGACGCCGGCGTCCACCGCAGTCTTCGGGCGCCGGCGAGCTTTTTGAACCTGACATGTGGACCCCCCATGTCAGCCTCTGTTCTATTCTCCCTCGAACCGTTTTCTGTTGGCGCCTTCGGGAAAAATACGCTTTCCCTCTTTAGCTAGCGCATTTCCTTCCGAAGCGTTTTCTGGTTTCTCAGTTTAAACCCTGGAACTTTTCTGTTTCATTACAGATAAGTCCCTGGACAGAAACCTTTATAACTTTTTAATAAAAAGGGATTTTTGAGTGATTCTTTTTCTGACAGTCTTAAAATTTTGTCTAGTTTTTTATGAGATTTATTTGGAAATTGTTTGGAGAAGTTTCTGTGCACGCGTTGGTTTTCACGTTAGTGCCCGTTTTCGTTATTGCCGTAGGTTCCGGAAGAGGTGACGGAGCCGCGAACTTCGCCGAGCTAGACTCCGACTTCTCCGAACCAGGCAAGCATGTTTGAACCTTTGATATGATAGGTGTTTTGCATGTTTGCGTAAAAGTTTGTGCGTGGCATATGAGTATCGGTGAGTTCCCCGTTGCTTGCGAGGCAACTACCCGCATGTTCCAAAGTTGCGATGATCTCTGGTGAGAGATGGCCTAATCATGTGGTGACATGAAGGGAAGCAAGGTGGTACTGTTGTAGCATACCAGCCTTGCGTCATCCGACAAATCCCAACGTTAACGTGGGCGGAGCCACGTTACCGTTCTTTTCCCTTCCGTGCTACCACATGTTTCTTTTGCCAGGATGCGGTTTAGTAAGTTGGTAACCTCTTTCCGTGTACACACCAAACAGAGGGGCCGGGATGATGGTACCTTGGCCCAGGATTAAAGCCAGTCATCCGGTCAGGGGGCATGGGTGTTTCCGGTTGGGACCGAGAGGGGGGGCACCCCCTTAGAGCGCGCGTATAGAAATTTAATCCCATGCTACGCGAGGTTGTAGCCTCCCCGTCTCAAGGATTTTCATGAACGTTGCCGAGGGTGATCCCTGGCTTCGGAATGTTGAATGGGTGTGTACTGGTTAAACGTGTTTCTTCCAAAACACCGTAAACGGAACTAGTCCCCGTGACTACTGAAATCCGTTGGCTGTGGTTAAGTACAAACTCTGCAGAGTCAAATTCCTCCAAGTCATCGTATCCATGATCAAGTAGTGAAGTCAGTATATCCCTATCTATCCGCGTGGAAAATTTTGCCCCCGGTGAACAAGCTCAAGTGGTGAACCCAATTTTAATTATTATTATTGTGGATGGACTAACCTTATATTTGTCTCGTACTTGTAATAATTTATAATTCCGAACTACTGAATTATTGAGCTACAATATGAGCCCTTTATGTGATGTCGCTCAGACGTCCGACTGTGGCGTGTTTTTGTTTCTTACTTTGAATATAAGCCCT
>NC_057799.1:396040066-396041707 GCF_018294505.1 Triticum aestivum
TATGTGATGTCGCTCAGACGTCCGACTGTGGCACGCATTGCTTTTATTTTCTGTTATAAGCCCTTTATGTGGTGTCGCCCCGCCGCCCGACTGCGGCATTATTCTTGCAGTTTCCTCTCGAGGAGTCATTCAGACCCTCGTTTGGCACCAATATTATTATTCTTGCAGTTTCCTCTCGAGGAGTCATTCAGACCCTCGTTTGGCACCAGTATTATTATTCTTGCAGTTTCCTCTCGAGGAGTCATTCAGACCCTCGTTTGGCACCAGTACTACTATTCTGCAGTTTCCTCTCGAGGAGTCATTCAGACCCTCGTTTGGCACCCAGTAATTATTATCTCTATGCCTGAACGCACTGGTTAACTTGTTCATATGCTTCATGTTTACATTTGTTATATCTTATGTCCGAACTGTCTTGCGAGTACTTTCATAGTACTCACCTGGCTTGTTGATTTGGCCAGATGTTGACGAAGGCGATCTCTTGGATGAAGAGTTTGATAGTGCGTCCGACGCCTAGAGGAATCCCAGTCAGTCCTGTGCAATCCCGGATATTGGTAACTCGTATTATATACGCTTCCGCCACCCGCAATGAGTCTCCTCGAGCCTCACTCCGACGCTCGAAGAGCTGTAGTCTTCGTGAGTCATATCACTCGCTTCGCGGTGATATTTCCACCACCGTTATTATCGTGAGTTAGTAGTTATGCCACCCTATCCGCCATCTTGTTTTATCGGCGTGCATGTAATAAATTGTTGGGCAGTCCCCGCTCAACCTTGTATTATATTTCAGTACTCCTGGTATTATTCTTCTGTGACCATGATATTGTCTACCAGTGAGAAGGAATTCTTCCTTACTAGTCCGTAAAAGGGATTGGTCTCTCAATAATTATTTTATTGAAAAACCGGTCGTGACAAGCTTGGTACCAGAGCCAGGCTGATTGTAGGAAGCCACTAGGTGCGATCGCTAATCGGTTATTAGCGTCTTTTGTGCTTTTTCAGCATTCTACAATTGTAGCTATTTTCTGTTGGTCATCATAAATTTATGACATGACTACTCAGAATTTTTGCCTACTTTTGTAGATGGCTGGCAGCAGCTGTGAGAATCGAGTGTTCACAAACGTGCCCGAGGGGTTTGTCAAGCTCCTCGTCTCCATCACCAAGCTCGCGATCGGGCCAGGAGCTCGCCCGGAGTTCACGCTCTATCAGCACAAGCTTAGCGACGACGTGTCTATGCACCAAGCTGTGGTGCAATTCAAGGGAGGACGCTCTGCAGCTCGCCACTTCCGTTTTGTGGGAAGGGCCATGCCTATGTAGAGGCATGCCATGCAGATGGCTGCCCGTGAGGCGATAGCTCGTCTTCGGGACATCCTTCCTACGATGAAGACTCGTCGCTACCGCTACCTCCCATGCCATGTGCCATACACCAGTCACTATGCTTTTGCCTGCCATCGGGGAGAGCGAGATGAAGCCATCGAGATGGTTGTGGAGTATCTCAAGGCTCTGGAGGAGTCTTTCGACAACCTCGTAGACGATCTTGTGGCTGCCCGCATGGACTTAGTCCGGGGCGGTCCTGCCAGCAGGAAGGAGCTTCTCCACACGGCACCGCCTCTGACATTCGTCTCGTCTTCAGCCTCGTATGCACCAGCC
>NC_057799.1:396042063-396043842 GCF_018294505.1 Triticum aestivum
TCATGTCATCAATATGGGAAACCACCGCGAACACTATCAACCAAATTCCAAGTTATCTGAGTTATAGAAGACTCGCCCCTCAACTTTTGCTCACACCGATAGGCCGCTGGAAGCCGATGATTGGCTTCGTGACATTGAAAGGAAACTAATTATTGCTCAGTGTTCCGATCATGAGAAGGTGCTTTATGCACCACACTACCTTACTGGAGCAGCTGCAACATGGTGGGAAAACTTCCTACACATGCATCCCAGTGAACACAACATCACCTGGGAAGAGTTCAAGGAAGGCTTCCGTGGGGCACACATCCCCAGGAGCATCATAAAAATCAAGAAGAGAGAATTTGATGACCTGAAGCAGAGAGGCATGTCAGTGACAGAATACAATGGTCAGTTTACCCAGCTATCTCGTTATGCCTACGACGAGCACATGACAGAAAGCAAGAAGATGGAAAAATTCCTGACGGCCTGGCACCAGCACTAAAATGCCAACTGGTTGTACACACTTTCCCGGATTTTAAAACTCTGGTTGACAAGGCCATTACCTTGGAGAATGAGCGCCGTAGTCTGGAAGATCTCTGTAAGCGAAAGAGGGACAAGATGACTCTAGCTCGCAACAACCGAAGCAAGACTGGAGTTCCAAAGACAGAAGCAAGGAGATCCACGACTACCGATCCAAGGCCCGTCAGACAGTTCCATGCCAGGGACAAAGAGTTCACGTACCGTCCAGGGGTCACATGCTATGCTTGTGGGGAAGAAGGGCACTATGCTAAACAATGCCCAAAGCCGAGGAACACGGCCCCCAAACAAAACAATGGTGGAAACAATCTAGCCCCCAAGCGCAACAATTTCAATCCCAACAACAACCACAAGAAGGGTCACCTGAACCATGTGACCAGGGAAGAGGCGCAGAATGCCCCAGACATCGTGCTCGGTACGTTCCCTGTCAACACAATACCTGCCACGGTTTTGTTTGATTCTGGAGCTTCCCATTCGTTCGTTTCGAAGAGTTTTGTTTTACAACATGATTTTCCGATACTTCCCTTGGAAAAATCTATGATCATCAAGTCCCCCGGAAATAAGCAAATCGCTCAGGGTTACTGCCAAGGAGTGGTCATTGAGTTCGAAGGACTACAATTCCAAGCAAATCTCATCGTGTTGGAGAGTAAAGGACTGGATGTCATTTTAGGGATGGACTGGTTGACCACCAACAAAGGATTCATTGACTGTTTCAATCGGACCGTGATTCTCACTCACCATCACGGCAAGACAATAAGGGTTTCAGCTCAAGAAAGACCACGGTCACAGCAACCAAAACTGAACAAAGTGGACATTTCTGAACTAAGAAAAGTTCCAGTGGTATGCGAGTTTCCTGACGTATTTCCCGAAGAACTACCAGG
The DNA here is from genome assembly GCF_018294505.1 of Triticum aestivum. Taxonomy (NCBI): domain Eukaryota; kingdom Viridiplantae; phylum Streptophyta; class Magnoliopsida; order Poales; family Poaceae; genus Triticum; species Triticum aestivum. The sequence goes on from NC_057799.1 coordinate 396,043,461, forward strand.
CATGCCACCAGACCGAGAGATAGAGTTCAGCATCGAACTAGCACCTGGCACCGCTCCCATCTATAAGAAGCCTTATAGAATGGCACCCTCAGAATTGGTGGAGTTGAAGAAGCAGATAAAGGAATTGTTGGACAAAGGATTTATTCGAGCCAGCTCTTCACCTTGGGGTTCGCCAGTGTTGTTCGCCAAGAAAAAGGATGGGACACTGAGACTGTGTATAGACTATCGAGCCCTCAATATGGTCACCATCAAAAACAAATATCCGATGCCACGGATAAATGATTTGTTTGACCAGCTCGCACAAGCCAAGGTATTCTCAAAAATCGATTTGAGATCGGGATATCATCAACTGAAAGTACGGACATAAGATATTCCCAAGACA
>NC_057799.1:396044625-396045552 GCF_018294505.1 Triticum aestivum
TGTTGGGAAATCGCTGTGAAATATATACAGACCATAAGAGCCTCAAATATATTTTCACACAGCCAGAACTAAATTTACGCCAACGACGCTGGTTAGAACTGGTCAAGGACTATGATGTCGGTATTCACTACCATCCAGGGAAAGCAAATGTAGTGGCCGATGCCCTTAGTCGAAACCCCAGCCCGGACAATGATGGTCCGCAAAACTTGAGGCCTGAGTTTCAGCAAGAGTTCGCTAGGCTCAACATGATGTTAGTCTCTGAGGGCACCGTATCGAATCTAGAGATACAACCCACCCTGGTGGAACAAATTAAGAAAGCTCAACAGGGACATCCCAGCATCGAAGGTATAAAGAAGAAAATGAACCTTGGTAAGGCTTCAGAGTTCGTCACAGACAGTGAAGGGACATTATGGTACGGAGACAGACTTTGCGTGCCTAACATTGAGGAACTCAAGCAACAAATCTTAACCGAAAGCCACACCGCTCCATACTCGATCCATCCTGGAGGAACCAAAATGTACAAGGACATTCAGGAAAGATTTTGGTGGCACGGTATGAAAAGAGATATAGCCACATTTATTGCTTGTTGCGATTCTTGTCAGCGCATCAAGGACGAGCATCAAAAGCCAGCAGGGCTACTCCAGCCAAACAGGATACCGGAGTGGAAATGGGATGAAATAGGAATGGATTTCATTGTCGGATTACCGCGATCACAACGCGGAAATTACGCCATATGGGTCATCACAGACCGACTAACCAAGGTTGCTCATTTCATTCCCGTGAAGACTAGCTACTCCACACAAAGACTGGCCAAACTTTATCTCTCCCGTATAGTTTGTTTGCATGGAGTCCCAAAGACTATAATATCCGATCGAGGCACACAATTTGTCTCCAAATTTTGGGATCACCTACAACAAGCTCTGGGCA
>NC_057799.1:396045698-396175815 GCF_018294505.1 Triticum aestivum
GCAACTAGCTTTCAGTACAGCGTACCACCCGCAGACTGATGGACAAACAGAACGTGTAAACCAAATCCTAGAGGATATGCTAAGAGCCTGTGTGCTCACCTATGGATCCAGTTGGGAAGAGAGTTTGCCGTATGCCGAATTTGCTTACAACAACAGTTACCAAGACAGCTTGCAAATGGCACCCTTTGAAGCATTGTACGGACGGAGGTGTCGTACCCCACTGAATTGGTCAGAAACAGGTGACAGCCGTATCTTCGGCCCAGACATGCTTAAAGAGGCCGAAGAGAAAGTTAAGCAGATCAGGAACAGACTCAAAACAGCACAGAGCCGACAAAAGAGCTACTATGATCAGAAGCATCGTGAGGTCAGCTTTGAACCCGGTGATTCCGTATACCTCCGAGTATCTCCTATGAGGGGTCTGCAACAGTTCAAAATTAAGGGGAAGCTAGCCCCGAGATTTATTGGACCATTTTGTGTAAAAGCGTGAAGAGGCACGGTAGCCTACCAACTAGACTTGCCCAAGGAGCTGTCAGACGTCCATGACGTATTCCACGTCTCACAGTTGAGAAAATGTGTGAGTAACCCGGAAAAGCATGTACCTCATGAGAGCATTGATATGCAACCAGACCTCACCTACAGAGAGAGGCCAGTAAAGATTTTGGAAGAGTCTGAAAGGAGGACCCATCAGAAAACGACAAAGTTTTTCAGAGTTCAGTGGAGCAACCACACTGAGGATGAAGCCACATGGGAAAGGGAAGATTTTCTTCAGGCAGAATATCCATATCTATTTGAGGATCAGCAGAAATCTCGAGGACGAGATTTTTCCTAAGGGGGTAGGTGTTGTGACACCCAAGTTTTTTTTATTTGGATTTTTCAAAAAAAAATTATTTGACTTGAGGGAGGTAATTTAAATTTCTCTTCCAAAGAACTCTCCCTTTCAAAATATATTTTTTCTATGGCAAGAGTTTTATTTGGATTCACCCAAGACTTTTTTTGATCTTGGAGGTTCTTGCTTTTTATTTGGACTCAAACCAAATTGCTTTCCACTTGAGAAGAATGCCTTTTGATAATCTCTTTGGAAATACACTATGGCTTTTGGAATGATCCTTTGCCACTTTCAACATTTCTCTCTTGCCATGGCCTTAGTGCAAATCCACTCTCCTAAACCTTCCCTCATCTTTGGAATCATGTTTTGCATCAACTCCAGCAAGTTGTACCTCTCCATATAATTTTTTTTCATTCAAAACATATTCAAACAAATTTCTGTCTTCTATTCTAGCCATTGGTGATTTACAAAGGAACTCCACTTTCTGTTTTGATTTTTGCCCCCAAACCTTTTTCCCTTCCTAGTCCCTTGAACCCTCAACCTAGATCCATGAAGATCCACTGGTCTTCAGTTCGAATTTTTCAAACTACACTTGCTGCAAGTTTGGACCAGATTTGTCAAATTTGGTGAAATTCATTCAAATCCTTCTCCAAAAATTCCAAGTAAAATCAGACAGCCTCTGGGTGCATTGAGTGGTCACCTCACCAAGTACCAGCTCCAGAAAAAAATTTCTCATTGCCAAATCATTCTGTCGAACACCTGCAGTGCATTGTCAAATTCAGGTTGAGTAAAGTTCAGAGAACATTTCAGTGCTACTGTCGTTTTCTTCAGAACTTGTTGTCGATCTCGACAGTGCCTCGATGTCGCCTTGCTCCCCGTCCCCTCCCCCTTGTTCCTGCACCGCACGAGCGTCTGGCACCTTGCGGACGTCGGCGACGAGCAGCAGAAGGTGCGCCGCCCCGTGACCGACGCCAGCGGCGGCTTTGCGGCCGCCAGAGAGAGGCGCAGCGCCGACGGCGCCACCCAGCGCCGCCCAAGCCACCGGAGCACGCCGCGTGGCATTCCACTCCCCCGAACGCGCTGCCACTCTCGTCGTGAACCGCAGGGCGCGGAGCGCGCTCTCTTCCGCCGACGTGCCCGTGCGGCCACCCCACCGTGGACCGGCGCCGTTACGCCAAGACCAGCAGAGATTAGCGGAGGAACGACACCAGTAACTTCCACTGATGCTGCCTGGCCACTCAAACCTCCTGCCAATCCACTGCATCGCCGTAATTGCTCGCCGGAGATTCTCCGTTCACGGCCACCCCGTCGATCCGCCTATAAATAGAGGCCCCGAGCTTCAACTCGAACCCACACCATCCCTGCACTCCACCTAGAGCACGCCTAGCCACTAGAAGAGCCCCGAGGAGGTCTCCTTCCTCGACTCCGGCCGCCGCGACCCGCCATGGGATCCAGCTCGATTCGCTCCCGTGCGTGCGCCTCTGCCTCCCATCTCTTGCCAGTAGCTTCACTATGCATCCCTCCTCCTGACCGGCGCTTCATTTCGAAGTTTGCAGCCCTCCACCGCAGTTCTCCACCATCACCCGAGCCGCCGTCCGCCGGAGAAAGTGTCGCCGTCGACGTAGTGCTCCCCGTTGGTCGAGTCCACCACCCACCGACGCGGAAGAACACGCTGAAGCTCTTGGTACCCTCCGATCTTCCTGACTCGCCGTGGTTCGACGCCGGCGTCCACCGTAGTCTTCGGGCGCCGGCGAGCTTTTTGAACCTGACATGTGGACCCCCCATGTCAGCCTCTGTTCTATTCTCCCTCGAACCGTTTTCTGTTGGCGCCTTCGGGCAAAATACGCTTTCCCTCTTTAGCTAGCGCATTTCCTTCCGAAGCGTTTTCTGGTTTCTCAGTTTAAACCCTGGAACTTTTCTATTTCATTACAGATAAGTCCCTGGACAGAAACCTTTATAACTTTTTAATAAAAAGGGCTTTTTGAGTGATTCTTTTTCTGACAGTCTTAAAATTTTGTCTAGTTTTTTATAAGATTTATTTGGAAAATTTTTGGAGAAGTTTCTGTGCACGTGTTGGTTTTCACGTTAGTGCCCGTTTTCGTTATTGCCGTAGGTTCCGGAAGAGGTGACGGAGCCGCGAACTTCGCCGAGCTAGACTCTGACTTCTCCGAACCAGGCAAGCATGTTTGAACCTTTGATATGATAGGTGTTTTGCATGTTTGCGTAAAAGTTTGTGCGTGGCATATGAGTATCGGTGAGTTCCCCGTTGCTTGCGAGGCAACTACCCGCATGTTCCAAAGTTGCGATGATCTCTGGTGAGAGATGGCCTAATCATGTGGTGACATGAAGGGCAGCAAGGTGGTACTGTTGTAGCATACCAGCCTTGCGTCATCCGACAAATCCCGACGTTAACATGGGCGGAGCCACGTTACCGTTCTTTCCCCTTCCGTGCTACCACATGTTTCTTTTGCCAGGATGCGGTTTAGTAAGTTGGTAACCTCTTTCCGTGTACACACCAAACAGAGGGGCTGGGATGATGGTACCTTGGCCCTGGATTAAAGCCAGTCATCCGGTCAGGGGGCATGGGTGTTTCCGGTTGGGACCGAGAGGGGGGCACCCTTTTAGAGCGCGCGTATAGAAATTTGATCCCATGCTACGCGAGGTTGTAGCCTCCCCGTCTCAAGGATTTTCATGAATGTTGCCGAGGGTGATCCCTGGCTTCGGAATGTTGAATGGGTGTGTACTGGTTAGACGTGTTTCTTCCAAAACACCGTAAACGGAACTAGTCCCCGTGACTACTGAAATCCGTTGGCTGTGGTTAAGTACAAACTCTACAGAGTCAAATTCCTCCAAGTCATCGTATCCATGATCAAGTAGTGAAGTCAGTATATCCCTATCTATCCGCGTGGAAAATTTTGCCCCCGGTGAACAAGCTCAAGTGGTGAACCCAATTTTAATTATTATTATTGTGGATGGACTAACCTTATATTTGTCTCGTACTTGTAATAATTTATAATTCCGAACTACTGAATTATTGAGCTACAATATGAGCCCTTTATGTGATGTCGCTCAGACGTCCGACTGTGGCGTGTTTTTGTTTCTTACTTTGAATATAAGCCCTTTATGTGATGTCGCTCAGACGTCCGACTGTGGCACGCATTGCTTTTATTTTCTGTTATAAGCCCTTTATGTGGTGTCACCCCGACGCCCGACTGCGGCATTATTCTTGCAGTTTCCTCTTGAGGAGTCATTCAGACCCTCGTTTGGCACCAATATTATTATTCTTGCAGTTTCCTCTCGAGGAGTCATTCAGACCCTCGTTTGGCACGAGTATTATCATTCTTGCAGTTTCCTCTCGAGGAGTCATTCAGACCCTCGTTTGGCACCAGTACTACTATTCTGCAGTTTCCTCTCGAGGAGTCATTCAGACCCTCGTTTGGCACCCAGTAATTATTATCTCTATGCCTGAACGCACTGGTTAACTTGTTCATATGCTTCATGTTTACATTTGTTATATCTTATGTCCGAACTGTCTTGCGAGTACTTTCATAGTACTCACCTGGCTTGTTGATTTGGCCAGATGTTGACGAAGGCGATCTCTTGGATGAAGAGTTTGATAGCGCGTCCGACGCCTAGAGGAATCCCAGTCAGTCCTGTGCGATCCCGGATATTGGTCACTTGTATTATATACGCTTCCGCCACCCGCAATGAGTCTCCTCGAGCCTCACTCCGACGCTCGAAGAGCTATAGTCTTCGTGAGTCATATCACTCGCTTCGCGGTGATATTTCCACCACCGTTATTATCGTGAGTTAGTAGTTATGCCACCCTATCCGCCGTCTTGTTTTATCGGCGTGCATGTAATAAATTGTTGGGCAGTCCCCGCTCAACCTTGTATTGTATTTCAGTACTCCTGGTATTATTCTTCTGTGACCATGATATTGTCTACCAGTGAGAAGGAATTCTTCCTTACTGGTCCGTAAAAGTGATTGGTCTCTCAATAATTATTTTATTGAAAAACCGGTCGTGACATTAGTGATATCAGTAAGACGGTCGAAAGTGAGCTGGACATTCTCATTGTCAAGCCTCTTGAAGTGGTTGAAGAGATTGTGAAGTACATCGATTCTTGATTCTCTCTGAGTTGAGACGCCTTCGTTGACCTTGGACAACCAGTCCCAAACAAGCTTCGCAGATTCCAGTGCACTCACACGGCCATACTACCCTTTGGTTAGATGAACACATATGATGTTCTTGGCAGTTGAATCCATTTGCACGAACCTCTTGACATCAACAGCGGTGACACCTTCACCGACTTTGGGAGCGCCAGTCTTGATGACATACCAGAGGTCGTTGTCAATGGCTTCAAGATGCATTCGCATCTTATTCTTCCAGTCGGGGTAATCAGTGCCATCAAAGACGGGGCATGATACGTCCACTTTGCATCATGTTTTCCTACTGGTATTTATATTTTTTATGCATAATAATGCTTTATGGATTAATTCTACTGCCTTTTCTCTCATAATATGCAAGGTTTACACAAAGAGGGAGAATGCCGGCAGCTGGAATTTTGGACCTGAAAAAGCTTCATCAAAGTCACCTATTCTGCACATCTCCAAATGAGCTAAAAATTTACGGAGAATTGTTTTGGAATATATGAAAATAATGGAGCAAATAACTACTTGAGAGGGCCCAGCAGGTGGGAACAACCCACCTGGGCGCGCCTGGTACCCCAGGCGCTCCCTGGTGGGTTGTGCTCAGCCCGGCCCACCTCCGGTGCCCATCTTCTGGTATATAGGTCATTTTGACCTAGAAAAAAATAAGGTTAGGACTTTTAGGACAGAGGGCCACCGTCTCAAGGTGGAACTTGGGCAGGAGCACTTTTGTCCTCCGGTGGAGTGATTCCGCCGGGGGAACTGATTTGGATCCGAATCATCATCATCACCAACAACCCTCTCATCTTTGGGAGGCCAATCTTCATCAACATCTTAAACAACACCACCTCCTCTCAAACCCTAGTTCATCTCTTGTGTTCAATCTTTGTACCAGAACCTCAGATTGGTACCTGTGGGTGACTAGTAGTGTTGATTACATCTTGTAGTTGATTACTATATGGTTATTTGGTGGAAGATTATATGTTCAGATCCATTATGCTATTTAATACCCCTCTGATCTTGAGCATGATTATCATTTGTGAGTAGTTAATTTTGTTCTTGAGGTCACGGGAGAAATCTTGTTGCAAGTAATCATGTGAGCTTGATATGTGTTTGATATTTTAATGATATGTATGTTGTGATTCCCTTAGTGGTGTCATGTGAACGTCGACTACATGGTACTTCACCATATTTGGGCATAAGGGAATGCATTGTGGAGTAGTTATTAGATGATGGGTTTCTAGAGTGACAGAAGCTTAAACCCTACTTTATGCGCTACTTCGTAAGGGATTGATTTGGATCCAAAAGTTTAATGATATGGTTAGATTTTATCTTAATATTTTTCTCATAGTTGCGGATGCTTGCGAGGGGGTTAATCATAAGTAGGAAGTTTTTTCAAGTAAGAATAACACCTAAGCACCGGTCCACCCACATATCAAATTATCAAAGTAGAGAACACGAATCAAACCAACATGATGAAAGTGACTAGATGAAATTCCCGTGTACCCTCAAGAATGCTTTGTTTATTATAAGAGACCGTTTGGGGCTGTCCTTTGCCACAAATGGATTGGACTACCTTGCTGCACTTTATTTACCATTACCGTTACTTTCTCATTACAAATTACATTACTACCAAACTACTCGTTACCGACAATTTCAGTGCTTGTAGAAATTACCTTGCTGAAAACCACTTGTCATTTCCTTCTGCTCCTTGTTGGGTTCGACACTCTTATCAAAAGGACTATGATTGATCCCCTATACTTGTGGGTCATCAAGGCTCTTTTCTGGCACCGTTGCCGGGGAGTGAAGCGCTCTTGATAAGTGAAAATTGGTAATGTAAAATTATTACTCCGTAGTGAAATTTATTGTCACTTGTTACTTTGGAGAACCATCCTTTGAGGGGTTTGTTTGGGGTATCTTCACCTTGATCGGAACCACAATTAGTTGCCCCTAAACCTACTACACCTACTTAAAATATTTATTATGAAATTCCTTCATGTATGATAGTACAAGTTCTAGCTAATCCTTACGCAGGAGATGGAACTGTACATCCTGATATGCACTTGATATATGCGGATGAAATTTGTGGATTATTTAAGCTTGTAGGTTTATTTGGAGATGAAACTAAGAAGAAGGATTTCCATTTATCTTTTAAGGGAAAAGCATTGTCATGGTATAAGCTATGCGACGATATTGGATTTTGGAATTGGAATCGATTGAAATTGGAATTTCATCAAAAATTATGCTATGCATCTAGTTCGTCGTGATCGGAATTACATATATTATTTTTGGCCTCGTGAAGGAGAAAGTATGGCTCTAGCTTGGGGGAGGCTTAAGTCAATGTTATATTGATGCCCCAATCATGAGCTCTCGAGAGAAATTATCATTCAGAACTTTTATGCTCGGTTTTCTCGTGATGATCAATCCATGCTCGATACTTCTTGTATTGGTTCTTTTATGAGGAAGAATATTGAATTCAGGTGGGATCTTTTAGAAATAATTAAACGCAACTATGAAGATTGGGAACTCGACGAAGGTAAAGTGTCAGGTATTAAGCTTGAGTTTGATTGTGTTAAATATTTTATGAATACTGATGCATTTCAAAAGTTTAGCACTAAATATGGACTTGACTTTGAGATAGTAGCCTCCTTTTGAGATATAATCCCCCTATTAAAGAAGAAATTAAAGCTCCGGTCGTAGTTAAAGATGAAACTATTATTTACATTGTTGATCCAGTTGTGCCTACTGCTTATATTGAAAAACCACTCTTCCCTGTTAGGATAAAGGAACATGCTAAAGTTTCAACTGTGGTTCACAAAAGTAATATTAGAGCACCTAAACCTGCTGAAGAAATCAAAGTATAACCTAGTGTTGCTATGGTTAAAGATCTGTTGGTGGAAAATATTGATGGGCGTGTTATTTGTTTCTGTGATGAAGCGTCTATAATTGCGAAACCCGATGAAAATGATAAACATAGACCTGTTGTTGGCATGCCTGTTGTCCCAGTCAAAATAGGGGATCATTGTTATCATGGTTTATGTGATTTAGGTGCTAGTGTGAGTGCTATTCCTTTTACTTATAGCAAGAAATTATGAATGACATAGCACCCGCTGAAATAGAAGATATAGATGTTACTATTAAACTTACTAATAGAGAGACCATCACACCACTGGAGATTGTTAGAGATGTTGAAGTCTTGTGTGAAAAAATGAAATATCCTACTGATTTTGTAGTTCTTGGTTCCCCACAAGATGACTTTTGTCCCATTATCTTTGGTAGACCTTTCTTGAACACTGTCAATGCTACTATAGATTGTCATAAACAAACTGTCAGTGTTAGCTTTGGTGATGAGCCTCATGAATTTAATTTCTCCATGTTTAATAGACAACCTCATAAGAAAGAATTACCTAGTAAGGATGAAATAATTGATCTTGCTTCTGTTGGGAAACATAGTAATTTCAAAAAAATTCCTACGCACACGCAAGATCATGGTGATGCATAGCAACGAGAGGGGAGAGTGTTGTCCACGTACCCTCGTAGACCGACAGCGGAAGCGTTATCACAACGCGGTTGATGTAGTCGAACGTCTTCACGATCCGACCGATCAAGTACCGAACGTACGGCACCTCCGAAGTTCTACACATGTTCTGCTCGATGACGTCCCTCGAACTCCGATCCAGCCGAGTGTTGAGGGAGAGTTTCGTCAGCACGACGGCGTGGTGACGATGATGATGTTCCACCGACGCAGGGCTTCGCCTAAGCTTCGCGACGGTATTATCGAGGTGTAATCTGGTGGAGGGGGGCACCGCACACGGCTAAAATATCGTATATCAAGTGTGTTCTTAGGTGCCCCCTTGCCCCCGTATATAAAGGAGCAAGGGGAGGCCGGCTGCCTATGGGGCGCGCCAAGGAGAGGGGGTGAGTCCTCCTCCTAGTAGGAGTAGGACTCCCCTTTCCTAGTCCTACTAGGAAAAGAAGGGGGGAAGGAAAGAGAGGGAGAGGGAGAGGGAAAGGGGGCTGCGCCCCCCTCTCCTAGTCCAACTAGGACTCCTCTGGGAGGGGGCGCACCACCTCATGGCTGCTGCCCTCTTTCTCCCCTCAAGGCCCACTAAGGCCCAATACTTCCCCGGGGGGTTCCGGTAACCCTCCGGCACTCCGGTTTAATCCGAAACTTCTCCGGAACACTTCCGGTGTCCGAATATAGTCGTCCAATATATCAATCTTTACGTCTCGACCATTTCGAGACTCCTCGTCATGTCCGTGATCACATCCGGGACTCCGAACAACCTTCGGTACATCAAACCACATAAACTCATAATATAACTGTCATCGTAACTTTAAGCGTGCGGACCCTTTGGGTTCGAGAACAATGTAGACATGACCGAGACACCTCCCCGGTCAATAACCAATAGCGGGACCTGGATGCCCATATTGGCTCCCACATATTCTACGAAGATCTTTATCGGTCAGACCGCATAACAACATACGTTGTTCCCTTTGTCATCGGTATGTTACTTGCCCGAGATTCGATCGTCGGTATCTCGATACCTAGTTCAATCTCGTTACCGGCAAGTCTCTTTACTCGTTACGTAATACATCATCCCGCAACTAACTTATTAGTCACAATGCTTGCAAGGCTTATAGTGATGTGCATTACCGAGTGGGCCCAGAGATACCTCTCCGACAATCGGAGTGACAAATCCTATTCTCGAAATATGCCAACGCAACAAGTACCTTTGGAGACACCTGTAGAGCACCTTTATCATCACCCAGTTACATTGTGACGTTTGGTAGCACACAAAGTGTTCCTCCGGTAAACGGGAGTTGCATAATCTCATAGTCTTAGGAACATGTATAAGTCATGAAGAAAGCAATAGCAACATACTAAACGATCGGGTGCTAAGCTAACGTAATGGGTCATGTCAATCACGTCATTCTCCTAATGAGGTGATCCCGTTAATCAAATAACAACTCATGTCTATGGCTAGGAAACATAACCATCTTTGATTAACGAGCTAGTCAAGTAGAGGCATACTAGTGACACTTTGTTTGTCTATGTATTCACACATGTATTATGTTTCCGGTTAATACAATTCTAGCATGAATAATAAACATTTATCATGATACAAGGAAATATATAATACTTTATTATTGCCTCTAGGGCATATTTCCTTCAGCTTCTATTGCCACGCCTCCTACTGATCCACTAGAACAATATTTGCTAGACCATGAAAACGATATGCATATGCATGAAAGAAATGAAATAGATTAAATCTTCTTTGAACAATGACCTCTGCCTAAACACAATTTGCCTATTGAAACTCTAGGAGGTCCTCCTCCACCTAAAGGTGATCATGTGTTTGAATTAAAACAATTGCCTGGCACTTTGAATATGATTATCTGGATGAGAAAAAGATATATCTTGCTATTATTAATACTAACCTTTCAGAACATGAAGAAGAAATATTATTGAAATTTTTGAAGAAGCACCGAACTGCTATTGGATACTCTTGATGATCTTAAGGGCATTAGTCCCACTCTCTGTCAGCACAAGATTAATATGGAACCTGATGCTAAACCCGTTGTTGATCATCAACGACGTTTGAATCCTAAGATGAAAGAAGTGGTAAGAACTGAAATACTAAAACTTTTTGAAGTAGGTATAATTTATCCCATAGCTGATAGTAGATGGGTAAGTCTTGTTTACTGTGTCCCTAAGAAGGGAGGTATTATCGTTGTTCCTAATGATAAAAAATGAACTTATTCCACAAAGAATTGTGACTGGCTATAGAATGGTAATTGATTTCAGAAAATTAAATAAAGCAACTAGAAAAGATCATTACCCTTTGCCTTTTATTGATCAAATGTTAGAAAGACTATCTAAGAACACACAATTTTGTTTTCTTAAAGGATATTCTGGTTTTTCTCAAATACCTATTTCACAACCTGACCAAGAGAAAACCACCTTTACTTGTCCTTTTGGAACTTATGCTTATGGACGTATGCCTTTTGGTTTATGCACGTCATTTGCTACCTTTCAAAGATGCATGACTGCTATATTCTCTGATTTTTGTGAAAAGATTGTTGAGGTTTTCATGGATGATTTTTCCGTTTACGGAACTTCTTTTGATGATTGCTTAAGAAACCTTGATCGAATTTTGCAGAGATGTGAGCAAACTAATCTTGTCTTGAATTGGGAGAAGTGCCACTTTATGGTTAATGAAGGTATTGTCTTGGGACATAAAATTTCTGAACGAGGTATTGAGGTTGATAAAGCTAAAGTTGATGCAATTGAGAAAATGCCATGTTGTAAGGATATCAAACATATTCCTAGCTCCTAGGTCATGGTGGTTTCTATCGGAGGTTTATTAAAGACTTCTCTAAAATCACTAGGCCTCTTACAAATATTTTACAAAAGGATGTTCCATTTTTTATGATGATTGTGTAGAAGCCTTTGAAACACTTAAGAAAGCCTTAACTTCTGCACCTATTGTTCAACCACCTGATTGAAACTTCTCTTTTGAAATTATGTGTGATGCTAGTGATTATGCTGTTGGTGCTGTTCTAGGACAAAGAGTTGATAAGAAATTATGCTACTACTGAAAAAGAATTTTTAGCAGTTGTGTTTGCTTGTGATAAATACAGATCTTATATTGTTGATTGCAAAGTAATTGTTCACACTGATCATGCATCTATAAAATATCTTATGGAAAAGAAAGATGCTAAACCTAGACTCATTAGGTGGGCTCTCTTGCTACAAGAGTTTGATTTACATATTACTGATAGGAAAGGAGCTGAGAACCCCATAGCTGATAACTTGTCTAGGTTAGAAAATATTCTTGATGACCCACTACCTATTCACCATAGTTTTCCTGATGAACAATTAGCTGCAAAAAATGTTTCTCATAACACTCCTTGGTATGCTGACTATGCTAATTATATTGTTGCTAAATACATACCACCTAGTTTCACATACCAACAGAAGAAAAAAATTCTTCTATGATTTAAGACATCACTTTTGGGATGACCCACATCTTTATAAAGAAGGAGTAGATGGTATTGTTAGACGTTGTGTACCTGAGCATGAACAGGGACAAATCCTACGAAAATGTCATTCCGAAGCTTATGGAGGACAGCATGCGGGATATATAGCTGCTCACAGGGTATTGCAATCTGATTTTTATTAGCCTACTCTCTTCAAGGATGCCCGTAAGTTTGTTTTATCTTGTGATAAATGTCAAAAGATTGGCAATATCGGTAAGCGTCAGGAAATGCCTATCAATTATTCACTTGCTGTTGAACCATTTGATGTTTGGGTTTTTGATTATATGGGACCTTTTCCTTCCTCTGATGGGTATACTCAAATTTTGGTTGCTGTTGATTATGTTACTAAGTAGGTAGAAGCTATTCCAACTAGTAGTGCTGATCATAACACTTCCATTAAAATGCTTAAAGAAGTTATTTTCCCAATGTTTGGAGTCCCTAGATATTTAATGACTGATGGTGGTTCACACTTTATTCATGGTGCTTTCCGTAAAATGCTTGCTAAATATGATGCCAACCATAGAATTGCATCACCCTATCATCCTCAATCTAGTGGTCAAGTTGAACTTAGCAATAGAGAAATAAAATCAATATTACAAAAGACTGTCAATAGGTCCCGAAATAATTGATCTAAGAAGTTGGATGATGCACTTTGGGCCTAGAGAACTACTTATAAAAATCCTACGGGTATGTCTCCTTATAAAATGGTTTATGGAAAAGCTTGTCATTTGCCTCTTGAGTTAGAACATAAAGTATATTGGGCAATTAAAGAACTCAACTATGATTTCAAACTTGCCGGAGAAAAGAGGTTATTTGATATTAGCCCGCTAGATGAATGGAGAACTGCTACCTCTTGAGCTTGCGTCGGTTTTTCCCTTGAAGAGGAAAGGGTGATGCAGCAAAGTAGAGTAAGTATTTCCCTCGGCTTTTGAGAACCAAGGTATCAATCCAGTAGGAGATAACGTGCAAGCCACCGAATACCTGCACAAACAAACACCAACTTGCACCCAACGTGATAAAGGGGTTGTCAATCCCTTCATGGTTATTTGCAACCTGAGATCTGATAGAGATGGATAAACGGTAAAGTAATATTTTTGGTATTTTGGTTTATGGAACGGAATTGAAAAGATGCAAAGAAAGTAAATAGGAAACTGAAATTGTAGATCTGAAACTTATATGATGGAACATAGACTGGGGGGCCATAGGTTCACTAGAGGCTTCTCTCAAGATAGAAATTATTACGCTGGGTGAACAAATTACTGCCGAGCAATTGATAGAAAAGCGCAAAGTTATGACGATATCTAAGGCAATGATCATGAATATAGGCATCACGTCCGTATCAAGTAGACCGACTCCTGCCTGCATCTACTACTATTACTCCACACATCGACCGGCTCCTACCTACATCTAGAGTATTAAGTTCATAAGAACATAGTAACGCATTAAGTAAGATGACATGATGTAGCAGGATAAACTCAAGCAACATGATGAAAACCCCATCTTGTTATCCTCGATGGCAACAATACAATATGTGCCTTGCTGCCCCTACTGTCACTGGGAAAGGACACGCAAGATTGAACCCAAAGCTAAGCACTTCTCCCATTGCAAGAAAAACCAATCTAGCTAGTTGGCCAAACCAAATCGATAGTTCGAAGAGACTTGCAAAGATATCAAATCATGCATATAAGAATTCAGAGAAGATTCAAATAATATTCATAGATAAGCTGATCATAAATCTACAACTCATCGGGTCTCGGCAAACACACCGCAAAAGAGTATTACATTGATTAGATCTCCAAGAACATCGAGGAGAACTTTGTATTGAGAATCAAAGAGAGAGAAGAAGCCATAGTTACTAGCTATGGACCCGTAGGTCTGTGGTAAACTACTCATGCTTCATCAGAGAGGCAATGGTGTTGATGTAGAAGCCCTCCGTGATTGAATCCCCTCCGGCAGGACGCCAGAAAAGGCCCCTAGATGGGATCTCATGGGTACAGAAGGTTGCGGTGGTGGGAAAGTGGTTTCATGGATCCCCTAGAAGTTTTTGGGATATTTGAGAATATATAGGAGGAAGATCTAGGTCAGGGGGTCACCGAGGAGCCCACAAGGTTGGGGGGGCGCCCTACCCCCATGGGCACACCCTCCTGTTGGGGAACGTAGCAGAAATTCAAAATTTTCTACGCATCACCAAGATCAATCTATGGAGTTTACTAGCAACGAGAGGGAAGGAGTGCATCTACATACCCTTGTAGATCGCGAGCGGAAGCGTTCAAGAGAACGGGGTTGATGGAGTCGTACTCGTCGTGATCCAAATCACCGATGATCCTAGCGCCGAACGGACGGCACCTCCGCGTTCAACACACGTACGGAGCAGCGACGTCTCCTCCTTCTTGATCCAGCAAGGGGGGGGGGGTTGATGGAGATCCAGCAGCACGACGGCGTGGTGGTGGAAGTAGCGGGATTCCAACAGGGCTTCGCCAAGCGCTGCGGGAGGAGGGAGATGTGTCACGGGAGGGAGAGGGAGGCGCCAGGGCTTAGGTATTGCTGCCCTCCCTCCCCCCACTATATATAGGGCCAAGGGAGAGGGGGGCGCAGCCTTGGCCCTTCCTCCAAGGAAGGGTGCGGCCAGGGAGGAGTCCATCCTCCCCAAGGCACCTCGGAGGTGCCTTCCCCCTTTAGGACTCTCCCTTTCCCTTATCTCTTGGCGCATGGGCCTCTTGGGGCTGGTGCCCTTGGCCCATATAGGCCAAGGCGCACACCCCTACAGCCCATGTGGCCCCCCGGGGCTGGTGGACCCCTTGGTGGACCCCCGGACCCCTTTCGGCACTCCCGGTACAATACCGATAATGCGCGAAACTTTTCCGGCGACCAAAATAAGACTTCCCATATATAAATCTTTACCTCCGGACCATTCCGGAACTCCTCGTGACGTCCGGGATCTCATCCGGGACTCCGAACAACTTTCGGGTTACCGCATACTAATATCTCTACAACCCTAGCGTCACCGAACCTTAAGTGTGTAGACCCTACGGGTTCGGGAGACACGCAGACATGACCGAGACGACTCTCCGGTCAATAACCAACAGCGGGATCTGGATACCCATGTTGGCTCCCACATGCTCCTCGATGATCTCATCGGATGAACCACGATGTCGAGGATTCAATCAATCCCGTATACAATTCCCTTTGTCTATCGGTATGTTACTTGCCCGAGATTCGATCGTCGGTATCCCGATACCTTGTTCAATCTCGTTACCGGCAAGTCTCTTTACTCGTTCCGTAACACATCATCCCGTGATCAACTCCTTGGTCACATTGTGCACATTATGATGATGTCCTACCGAGTGGGCCCAGAGATACCTCTCCGTTTACACGGAGTGACAAATCCCAGTCTCGATTCGTGCCAACCCAACAGACACTTTCGGAGATACCTGTAGTGCACCTTTATAGCCACCCAGTTACGTTGTGACGTTTGGTACACCCAAAGCATTCCTACGGTATCCGGGAGTTGCACAATCTCATGGTCTAAGGAAATGATACTTGACATTAGAAAAGCTCTTAGCAAACGAACTACACGATCTTGTGCTAGGCTTAGGATTGGGTCTTGTCCATCACATCATTCTCCTAATGATGTGATCCCGTTATCAACGACATCCAATGTCCATGGTCAGGAAACCGTAACCATCTATTGATCAACGAGCTAGTCAACTAGAGGCTTACTAGGGACATGGTGTTGTCTATGTATCCACACATGTATCTGAGTTTCCTATCAATACAATTCTAGCATGGATAATAAACGATTATCATGAACAAGGAAATATAATAATAACCAATTTATTATTGCCTCTAGGGCATATTTCCAACAGTCTCCCACTTGCACTAGAGTCAATAATCTAGTTCACATCACCATGTGATTAACACTCACAGGTCACATCACCATGTGACCAACATCCAAAGAGTTTACTAGAGTCAACAATCTAGTTCACATCACTATGTGATTAACACTCAATGAGTTCTGGTTTGATCATGTTATGCTTGTGAGAGAGGTTATTAGTCAACGGGTCTGAACCTTTCAGATCCGTGTGTGCTTTACGAATATCTATGTCATCTTGTGGATGCTACCACGCGCTACTTGGAGCCATTTCAAATAACTGCTCTACTATACGAATCCGGTTTACTACTCAGAGTCATCCGGATTAGTGTCAAAGTTCGCATCGACGTAACCCTTTACGACGAACTCCTTTTCACCTCCATAATCGAGAAAATTCCTTAGTCCACTAGATACTAAGGATAAGTTCGACCGCTGTCATGTGATCCATTCCCGGATCACTATTGTACCCCTTGACCAACTCATGGCAAGGCACACTTCATGTGCGGTACACAGCATAGCATACTGTAGAGCCTACGTCTAAAGCATAGGGGACGACCTTCGTCCTTTCTCTCTCTTCTGCTGTGGTCAGGTCTTGAGTCTTACTCAATACTCACACCTTGTAACACAGCCAAGAACTCCTTCTTTGCTGATCTATTTTGAACTCTTTCAAAATCATGTCAAGGTGTGCGTTCTTTGAAAGTATCATCAGGCGTCTTGATCTATCTCTATAGATCTTGATGCCCAATATGTAAGCAGCTTTATCCAGGTCTTCCTTTGAAAAACTCCTTTCAAACAACCCTTTATGCTTTCCAGAAATTTTACATCATTTCGGATCAACAATATGTCATTCACATATACTTATCAGAAATGTTGTAGCGCTCCCACTCACTTTATTGTAAATACAAGTTTCTAACAAACTTTGTATAAACCCAAAAACTTTGATCACTCCATCAAAGCGTATATTCTGACTCCGAGATGCTTGCTCTAGTCCATGGAAGGATCGCTGGAGCTAGCATACCTTTTAGCATCCTTAGGATCGACAAAACCTTTCTGATTGTATCACATACAACCTTTCCTTACGAAAACTGGTAAGGAAACTTGTTTTGACATCCATCTGCCAGATTTCATAAATGCAGCTAATGCTAACATGATTCCGACGGACTTAAGCATCGCTACGGATGAGAAAATCTCATCGTAGTCAACTCCTTGAACTTGTGAAAATACTCTTTGCCACAAGTCGAGCTTCATAGACGGTAACATTACCGTCCATGTCCGTCTTCTTCTTAAAGATCCATTTATCTCAATGGCTTGCCGATCATCGGGCAAGTTCACCAAAGTCCATGCTTTGTTCTGATACATGGATCCTATCTCGGATTTCATGGCTTCTAACCATTTGTCGGAATATGGGCCCACCATCGCTTCTCCATAGCTCGTAGGTTCATTGTTGTCTAACAACATGACTTCTAAGACAGGATTACGTACCACTCTGAAGTAGTACGCATCCTCGTCGTCCTACGAGGTTTGGTAGTGACTTGATCCGAAGTTTCATGATCACTATCATAAGCTTCCACTTCAATTGGTGTAGGTGCCACAGGAACAACTTCCTGTGCCCTGCTACACACTAGTTGAAGTTATGGTTCAATAACCTCATCAAGTCTCCACCATCCTCCCACTCAATTCTTTCGAGAGAAACTTTTCCTCGAGAAAGGACTCGTTTCTAGAAGCAATTACTTTTGCTTCCAGATCTGAAATAGGAGGTATACCCAACTGTTTTGGGTATTCTATGAAGATGCATTTATCCGCTTTGGGTTCGAGCTTATCAGCCTGAAACTTTTTCACATAAGCATCGCAGCCCCAAACTTTTAAGAAACGACAACTTAGGTTTCTCTAAACGGTGTCGTCTCAACGGAATTGCGTGGTGCCCCTTTTAAAGTGAATGCGGTTGTCTCTAATGCCTAACCCATAAACGATAGTGGTAATTCGATAAGAGACATCATGGTATGCACCATATCCAATAGGGTGCAGTTATGATGTTCGGACACACCATCACACTGTGGTGTTCCAGGCGGTATTAATTGTGAAACACTTTCCACAATGTCTTAATTGTGTGCCAAACTCGTAACTCAGATATCTCTATGATCATATCATAGACATTTTATCCTCTTGTCACGACGATCTTCAACTTCACTCTGAAATTACTTGAACCTTTCAATAATTCAGACTTGTGTTTCATCAAGTAAATACACTCAGCATCTACTCAAATCATCTGTGAAGTAAGAACATAACGATATCCACTGCGTGCCTCAGCACTCATTGGACTGCACACATCAAATGTATTACTTCCAACAAGTTGCTCTCTTGTTCCATCTTACTGAAAACGAGGCCTTTCAGTCATCTTGCCCATGTGGTATGATTTGCATGTCTCAAGTGATTCAAAATCAAGTGAGTCCAAACGATCCATCTGCATGGAGTTTCTTCATGCATATATACCAATAGACATGGTTCGCATGTCTCAATCTTTTCAAAAACGAGTGAGTCCAAAGATCCATCTACATGGAGCTTCTTCATGCGTTCTATACCAATATGACTCAAATGGCAGTGCCACAAGTATGTGGTACTATCATTACTATTTTATATCTTTTGGCACGAACATGTGTATCACTGCGATCGAGATTCATTTTAGGTGCAAGACCATTGAAGGTATTATTCAAATAAACAGAGTAACCATTATTCTCCTTAAATGAATAACCGTATTGCGATAAACATAATCCAATCATGTTTATGCTCAACACCAAATAACAATTATTTAGGTTAACACCAATCTCGATGGTAGAGGGAGCATGCGATGCTTGATCACATCAACCTTGGAAACACTTCCAACACATATCGTCATCTCACCTTTAGCTAGTCTCCGTTTATTCCGCAGCTTTTATTTCGAGTTACTAACACTTAGCAACCGAACCGGTATCTAATACCCTGGTGCTGCTAGGAGTACTAGTAAAGTACACATTCATATAATGTATATCCAATATACTTCTGTCGACCTTGCCTGCCTTCTCATCTACCAAGTATCTAGGGTAGTTCTGCTTCAGTGACCGTTCCCCTCATTACAGAAGCACTTAGTCTCGGGTTTGGGTTCAACCTTGGGATTCTTCACTAGAGCAGCAAATGATTTGCTGTTTCATGAAGTATCCCTTTTGCCCTTGCCCTTCTAGAAACTAGTGGTTTTACTAACCATCAACAATTGATGCTCCTTCTTGATTTCTACTTTCGCGGTGTCAAACATCGCGAGTTGCTCAAGGATCATCATATCTATCCCTGATATGTTATAGTTCATCACGAAGCTCTAATAGCTTGGTGGCAGTGACTATGGAGAACCATCACTATCTCATCTGGAAGATTAACTCCCACTCGATTCAAGCGATTGTGGTACTCAGACAATCTGAGCACATGCTCAACGATTGAGCTTTTCTCCCTTAGTTTGCAGGCTTAAGAAACTTGTCAGAGGTCTCATACCTCTTGACGTGGGCACTAGTCTGAAATCCCAATTTCAGTCTTCGGAACATCTCATATGTTCTGCGACGTTTCAAAACGTCTTTGGTGCCACAATTCTAAACCGTTAGCATTACGCACTGAACTATCACGTAGTCATCAAAACGTGTATGTCAGATGTTTCGCAACATCTACAGACGACGCTGAGGTTCAGCACACCGAGCGGTGCATTAAGGACATAAGCCTTCTGTGCAGCAATGAGGACAATCCTCAGTTTACGGACCCAGTCCGCATAATTGCTACTATCAACTTTCAACTAAATTTTCTCTAGGAACATATCTTAAACAGTAGAACTAAAGCGTAAGCTATGACATAATTTGCAAAGACCTTTTGACTATGTTCATGATAATGAAGTTCATCTGATTATTTAATGAACTCCCACTCAGATAGACATCCCTCTAGTCATCTAAGTGATACATGATCCGAGTCAAACTAGGCCGTGTCCGATCATCACGTGAGACGGACTAGTCATCATCGGTGAACATCTCCATGTTGATCGCATCTACTATACGACTCATGTTCGACCTTTCGATCTCTTGTGTTCCGAGGCCATGTCTGTACATGCTAGGCTCGTCAAGTCAACCTAAGTGTTTCGCATGTGTTCCGAGGCCATGTCTGTACATGCTAGGCTCGTCAACACCCGTTGTATTCGAACGTTAGAATCTATCACACCCGATCATCACGTGGTGCTTCGAAACAACGAACCTTCGCAACGGTGCACAGTTAGGGGGAACACGTCTCTTGAAATTTTAGTGAGGGATCATCTTATTTATGCTACCGTCGTTCTAAGCAAATAAGATGTAAACATGATAAACATCACATGCAAATCATAAAGTGACGTGATATGGCCAATATCATCTTGCGCCTTTGATCTCCATCTTCGAGGCGCGGCATGATCACCTTCGTCACCGGCATGACACCATGATCTCCATCATCATGATCTCCATCATCGTGTCTTCATGAAGTTGTCTCGCCAACTATTACTTCTACTACTATGGCTAACGGTTAGCAATAAAGTAAAGTAATTACATGGCGTTTTCATTGACACGCAGGTCATACAATAAATTAAGACAACTCCTATGGCTCCTGCCGGTTGTCATACTCATCGACATGCAAGTCGTGATTCCTATTACAAGAACATGATCAATCTCATACATCACATATATCATTCATCACATCCTTTTGGCCATATCACATCACATAGCATACCCTGCAAAAACAAGTTAGACGTCCTCTAATTGTTGTTGCATGTTTTACGTGGCTGCTATGGGATTCTAGCAAGAACGTTTCTTACCTACGCAAAAGCCACAACGTGATATGCCAATTTCTATTTACCCTTCATAAGGACCCTTTTCATCGAATCCGATCCGACTAAAGTGGGAGAGACAGACACCCGCTAGCCACCTTATGCAACTAGTGCATGTCAGTCGGTGGAACCTGTCTCACGTAAGTGTACGTGTAAGGTCGGTCCGGGCCGCTTCATCCCACGATGCCGCCGAATCAAGATAAGACTAGTAACGGCAAGTAAATTGACAAAATCGACGCCCACAACTACTTTGTGTTCTACTCGTGCATAGAAACTACGCATAGACCTAGCTCATGATGCCACTGTTGGGGAACGTAGCAGAAATTCAAAATTTTCTACGCATCACCAAGATCAATCTATGGAGTTTACTAGCAACGAGAGGGAAGGAGTGCATCTACATACCCTTGTAGATCGCGAGCGGAAGCGTTCAAGAGAACGGGGTTGATGGAGTCGTACTCGTCGTGATCCAAATCACCGATGATCCTAGCGCCGAACGGACGGCACCTCCGCGTTCAACACACGTACGGAGCAGCGACGTCTCCTCCTTCTTGATCCAGCAAGGGGGGAGGAGAGGTTGATGGAGATCCAGCAGCACGACGGCGTGGTGGTGGAAGTAGCGGGATTCCAACAGGGCTTCGCCAAGCGCTGCGGGAGGAGGGAGATGTGTCACGGGAGGGAGAGGGAGGCGCCAGGGCTTAGGTGTTGCTGCCCTCCCTCCCCCCACTATATATAGGGCCAAGGGAGAGGGGGGGCGCAGCCTTGGCCCTTCCTCCAAGGAAGGGTGCGGCCAGGGAGGAGTCCATCCTCCCCAAGGCACCTCGGAGGTGCCTTCCCCCTTTAGGACTCTCCCTTTCCCTTATCTCTTGGCGCATGGGCCTCTTGGGGCTGGTGCCCTTGGCCCATATAGGCCAAGGCGCACACCCCTACAGCCCATGTGGCCCCCCGGGGTGGACCCCTGGTGGACCCCCGGACCCCTTTCGGCACTCCCGGTACAATACCGATAATGCGCGAAACTTTTCCGGCGACCAAAATAAGACTTCCCATATATAAATCTTTACCTCCGGACCATTCCGGAACTCCTCGTGACGTCCGGGATCTCATCCGGGACTCCGAACAACTTTCGGGTTACCGCATACTAATATCTCTACAACCCTAGCGTCACCGAACCTTAAGTGTGTAGACCCTACGGGTTCGGGAGACACGCAGACATGACCGAGACGACTCTCCGGTCAATAACCAACAGCGGGATCTGGATACCCATGTTGGCTCCCACATGCTCCTCGATGATCTCATCGGATGAACCACGATGTCGAGGATTCAATCAATCCCGTATACAATTCCCTTTGTCTATCGGTATGTTACTTGCCCGAGATTCGATCGTCGGTATCCCGATACCTTGTTCAATCTCGTTACCGGCAAGTCTCTTTACTCGTTCCGTAACACATCATCCCGTGATCAACTCCTTGGTCACATTGTGCACATTATGATGATGTCCTACCGAGTGGGCCCAGAGATACCTCTCCGTTTACACGGAGTGACAAATCCCAGTCTCGATTCGTGCCAACCCAACAGACACTTTCGGAGATACCTGTAGTGCACCTTTATAGCCACCCAGTTACGTTGTGACGTTTGGTACACCCAAAGCATTCCTACGGTATCCGGGAGTTGCACAATCTCATGGTCTAAGGAAATGATACTTGACATTAGAAAAGCTCTTAGCAAACGAACTACACGATCTTGTGCTAGGCTTAGGATTGGGTCTTGTCCATCACATCATTCTCCTAATGATGTGATCCCGTTATCAACGACATCCAATGTCCATGGTCAGGAAACCGTAACCATCTATTGATCAACGAGCTAGTCAACTAGAGGCTTACTAGGGACATGGTGTTGTCTATGTATCCACACATGTATCTGAGTTTCCTATGAATACAATTTTAGCATGGATAATAAACGATTATCATGAACAAGGAAATATAATAATAACCAATTTATTATTGCCTCTAGGGCATATTTCCAACACCTCCACCCTTGTCGCCGCCTCGTGGCTCTTCTGACTTGCACTCCAAGTCTCCTGGGTGTCTTCTAGTCCAACAAAAATCATCATGAAAGTTTCATTCCGTTTGGACTCCGTTTGGTATTCCTTTTCTGCGAAACTTTAAAACAAGGAAAAAAACAGGAGCTGGCACTAGGCTCTAGGTTAATAGGTTAGTCCCAAAATCATATAAAACAACATAATAATGCATATAGAACATCCACAACAGATAATATAATAGCATGGAAAAATAAAAAAATATAGATACATTGGAGACGTATCAAGCATCCCCAAGCTTAATTCCCGCCCGACCTCGAGTAGGTAAATGATAAAAATAGAATTTTTGATGTGGAATGCTACCTAACACATTTATCTATGTAATTCTCTTTATTGTGGCATGAATGTTCAGATCCGTATGATTCAAAACAAAAGTTTAATATTGACATAAAAACAATAATACTTCAAGCATACTAACAAAGTAATTATGTCTTCTCAAAATAACATGGCCAACGAAAGCTTATCCTTACAAAATCATATAGTCTTCTTGAGATACAGTAATACGCTAGCCCGCTGACATGAAGGCTTCCGCATGGCAACATAGTGAACGACTTCGCTGGCTTCCGCGGCGACGTGTTGCTCCGGGATAGACAGGTCGGGGTGAACGACGACCACCTTGCCAACGTCCACCGGAGAGGCGATGATAAACCTCTTCTTGGATGAACGCTCGTCGGGCTCCCTGGGATATGAGGTCGAGCATAGGCTGTGACATTCTGGAGTAGAGGATGTGGATCTGGCGGGGAGGGACACCGCAGGCCTCATCTAAAAACTCAGGGGAGTGGGGTGACGGTATGGAAATCCCTGGGTAACCTGAACTTTATTATCTAAGTTAGGAGGAACGGGCAGACCAATAGGGGTTGGCAGCGGCGGCGGCGGCGAGCTAGCGTTCGAGGAGGGAGGGGGCTGGGTGGGGGGACTTCTGAGGGGGCGGGGTGGTGTTTGAGGATACGCCGTGGCTACTAATTTTTTTGTAATGGTGGGTGGAGATGGTGGTGGACGAGAGAGGGCGACGGTTCAAATGCCTGGGCTACTACAATTTTACTATAAGGTCGGCGCTAGAGGAGTGTGAGCGACGGTTGAAGTACGACGACTACTAAAATTTGGGTAAAGGAATTGATGCGGGGCGGGAGTACCCAAGATCGCGCACGGTTCATACGTCTCCGTCGTATCTATAATTTTTGATTGTTCCATGCCAATATTCTACAACCTTTACTTACTTTTTGCAACTTTTTATACTATTTTTTGGGACTAACATATTGATCCAGTGCCCAGTGCCAGTTCCTGTTTGTTGCATGTTTTTTTGTTTCGTAGAAAATCCATATCAAACGGAGTCCAAACGGGATAAAAACTGACGGAGATTTTTTTGGAATATATGTGATTTTTGGGAAGAAGAATCAACGCGATACGATGCTCGAGGGGGCCACGAGGCAGGGGGGCACGCCCTAGGGGGTCAGGCGCGCCCTGGGCCCTCGTGGCCACCCCTTAAGTTGGTTGGTGCCCTTCTTTCGCCGCAAGAAAGCTAATATCCGGATAGAGATCGTGTCCAAAATTCAGCCCAATCGGAGTTACGGATCTCCGGGAATATAAGAAACGGTGAAAGGGCAGAATCTGGAGCGTAGAAACAGAGAGAGAAAGAGAGACAGATCCAATCTCGGAGGGGCTCTCGCCCCTCCCATGCCATGGAGACCATGGACCAGAGGGGAAACCCTTCTCCCATCTAGGGAGAAGGTCAAGGAAGAAGAAGAAGAAGAAGGGGGGCTCTCTCCACCTCGCTTTCGGTGGCACCGGAGTGCTGTCGGGGCCACCATCGTCACCGCAATCTTCACCAACAACTTCACCGCCGTCATCACCAACTCTTCCCCCCTCTATACAATGGTGTAACCCCTCTTTTACCCACTGTAATCTCTACTTAAACATGGTGCTCAACGCTATACATTATTTCCCAATGATGTATGGCTATCCTACGATGTTTGAGTAGATTCATTTTGTCCTATGGGTTTATTGATGATCGTGATTGGTTTGAGTTGCATGTTTGATTATTGGTGCTGTCCTATGGTGCTCTCTGTGTCGTGCAAGCATGAGGGATTCCCACTGTAGGGTGTTGCAATACGTTCATGATTCGCTTATAGTGGGTTGCTTGAGTGACAGAAGCATAAACCCGAGTAAGGGGGTTGTTGCGTATGGGATAAAGAGGACTTGATGCTTTAATGCTATGGTTGGGTTTTACCTTAATGATCTTTAGTAGTTGCAGATGCTTGCTAGAGTTCCAATCATAAGTGCATATGATCCAAGAAGAGAAAGTATGTTAGCTTATGCCTCTCCCTCATATAAAATTCCAATAATGATTACCGGTCTAGTTATCGATTGCCTAGGGACAAATAACTTTCTCTTGACAAAAAGCTCTTTACTAAAACTAATTTAGTTGTGTCTTTATCTAAACAACCCCTACTTTTTATTTACGCGCTCTTTATTATCTTGCAAACCTATCCAACAACACCTACAAGGTACTTCTAGTTTCATACTTGTTCTAGGTAAAGCGAACATTAAGCGTGCATAGAGTTGTATCGGTGGTCGATAGAACTTGAGGGAGTATTTGTTCTACCTTTAGCTCCTCGTTGGGTTCGACACTCGTAATTATCGAAAGAGGCTACAATTGATCCCCTATACTTGTGGGTTATCAAGACCTTTTTCTGGCGCCGTTGCCGGGGAGTCATAGTGTGGGGTGAATATTCTCGTGTGTGCTTGTTTGATTTATCACTAAGTAATTTTTATTTGCTATTCTAAGTTGTTCTCTATCTTTAGTTATGGATATGGAACACGAAATACCAAAAAAAATAGGTGTACTTGCTACTCATGGAGATGGGGAACCTCCTAAAACTCTCGATGCTGGTTATGTGAAAAATATTATGCACTACTTTAATAATCCCGAGAAAACCCCATTCAATTATGTAATGGGAGACACGTTGGATCAACGTGAATACTTTAGGGATTATCGCTTGACTCAAAAAGGAAAACTATTATGGAATCAAATTCATGTGTTGCATTGGTATGCTCGGGAACTATGCTTGAGATATGATTATACTTGTTGCTCTAGGATGAAGGCTCCACACCTTCCCTTTTCATGCAAATTTAATGATGATAAAACCTTGCCTTCTTATGCTAATGGTATATATGATTACTATGATGTGGAACAAATAGAAGAATTCGTTGCTTTTATTGCTGCTTATGAAATTGAATCTTTGTTTAAAGAGTGTGAAAATCTTGATGATGTTGTTTACAGACCTGAAAATTTTGCTATACTTAAATATTGCTATGAGAATTATGAATTCAATTCCGATATTGATGATTTTATTGAGAGAGTCTCCGCTGTCCAAGAAGAGACTAATATTTTGCAGGAGTCTATCGAAGAAGAAATTAATGATATTGTGAGCTCATTGAATGAAAAAGATGATGAGGAGAGTGAAGAACAAAAGGAGGAAGAGCGGATTAGCTACCCGTGCCCACCTTCTAATGAGAGTAACTCTTCAACTCATACATTGTTTAATTTCCCTTCGTGCTTACCGAAGGATGATTGCTATGATGACTGTTATGATCCCGTTGATTCTTTTGAAAAATCCCTTTTTGATGATGCTTGTTATGCTTGTGGCCAAGATGCCAATAAGAATTATGCTTATGGAGATGAACTTGCTATAGTTCCTTATGTTAAACATGAAATTGTTGCTATTGCACCCACGCATGATAGTCCTATTATCTTTTTGAATTCTCCCGACTACACTATATCAGAGAAGTTTGCCCTTATTAAGGATTATATTGATAGGTTGTGTTTTACTATTACACATGATGATTTTGATAGATATAATATGCATGTGCTTGTGCTTGCTGCTACTACTTGCAATTATTATGAGAGAGGAACTATATCTCCACCTCTCTATGTTTCCAATATGATAAAATTGCAAGAAACTGTTTATACTATGCATTGGCCTTTACTATGTGTGCATGAATTGTTCTTTTATGACATGCCGATGCATAGGAAGAGAGTTAGACTTCGTTTTTGCATGATATATGTTGCCTTGTGCTCACTACTAAATCACAAATCATTGTTAATTAAAATTGGCTTTGATATACCTTGGGATCCGGGTGGATCCATTACTTGAGCACTATATGCCTCGCTTAATGGCTTTAAAGAAAGCGCTGCCAGGGAGACAACCCTGAAGTTTTAGAGAGTAATTTATTTCTGTTGAGTGCTTTATATAGTTTAAAAACAAAAAAAATAAAGAGGGGAACCTAAAACTTTTTCAATAAAGGAAAGTGAAAGTGAGAAAGACGAGCATTGTTAAAGTGGGAGCTAGCCTTGAACTTTGTTCATGCTCACGGAAACTTTGTGAATCTTGATTACGGCAACTTTTCAACAAAAATAATTATCCCCTTGTATAATTCCATTGTATTATAAAAATAATGTGCCAAGATTTGCCTTTAGGATGTTTACATTGCTTGTTAGTTTGTGCGGTGCAGAACAGAAACATTGGCTGTAGTGCGCGATTTTAATTTTTTTACTGCAACGTCAAACAGGTCTGAAACTTTCTGAAATGTCTTTATGTACAAATTTTTTATTTTCCCTAATTTTGGCAGAATTTTTGGGGTACCATAAGTATGGTGAATGTTCAGATTACTACAGACTGTCCTGTTTAAGACAGATTCTGTTTTTGATGCATAGTTTGCTTGTTTTGATGAAACTATCGATTCCTATCAGTGGTTTAAGCCATGGAAAAGTTATATTACAGTATCTATAATGCAAAAACAAAATATGAATTGGTTTGCAACAGTACTTAGAGTAGTGATTTGCTTTATTATACTGACGGATCTTACCGAGCTTTCTGTTGAGTTTTGTGTGGATGAAGTGTTCGAAGATCGAGGAGGTCTCGATATGAGGAGAAGGAGGAGAGACAAGAGCTCAAGCTTGGGGATGCCCAAGGGACCCCAAGTAAATATTCAAGGAGACTCAAGCGTCTAAGCTTGGGGATGCCCCGGAAGGCATCCCATCTTTCTTCAACAAGTATCGGTATGTTTTCAGATTTGTTTCGTTCATGCGATATGTGCAAATCTTGGAGCGTCTTTTGCATTTACTTTTCACTTTTCTTTTATGCACCATGCTAGTATGAGATAGTCCATGGTTGATTTCTAGAATGCTCTTTGCACTTCACTTATATCTTTTGAGTATGGCTTTATAGAATGCTTCATGTGCTTCACTTATATCATTTGAAGTTTGGATTGCCTGTTTCTCTTCACATAGAAAACTGCCATTTGTAGAATGCTCTTTTGCTTCACTTATATTTGTTAGAGCGTGGGCATATCTTTTGTAGAAAGAATTAAACTCTCTTGCTTCACTTATATCTATTTAGAGAGTTGACAGGAACTGGTCATTCACATGGTTAGTCATAAAATCCTACATAAAACTTGTAGACCACTGAATATGATATGTTTGATTCCTTGCAATTGTTTTGCGATATAAAGATGGTGATATTAGAGTCATGCTAGTGGGTAGTTGTGGATTGTATAAATACTTGTGTTGAAGTTTGTGATTCCCGTAACATGCACGTATGGTGAACCGTTATGTAACGAAGTTGGAGCATGAGATATTTATTGATTGTCTTCCTTATGAGTGGCGGTCGGGGACGAGCGATGGTCTTTTCCTACCAATCTATCCCCCTAGGAGCATGCGCGTAGTACTTTGTTTCAATGACTAATAGATTTTTGCAATAAGTATGTGAGTTATTTATGAGTAATGTTGAGTCCGTGGATTATATGCACTCTCACCTTTCCATCATTGCTAGCCTCTTCGGTACCGTGCATTGCCCTTTCTCACCTCGAGAGTTGGTGCAAACTTTGCCGGTGCATCCACACCCCCTGACATGATACGCTCTATCACACATAAGCCTCCTTATATCTTCCTCAAAACAGCCACCATACATACCTATCATGGCATTTCCATAGCCATTCCGAGATATACATGACTTGAGCATTTATTGTCACATTGCTTTGCATGATCGTAAGATAGCTAGCATGATGTTTTCATGGCTTGTCCGTTTTTTGATGTCATTGCTACGCTAGATCATTGCACATCCCGGTACACCGCCGGAGGCATTCATATAGAGTCATATCTTTGTTCTAGTATCGAGTTGTAAGTAAATAAAAGTGTGATGATCATCATTATTAGAACATTGTCCCATGTGAGGTTATCAAAATAAAAGTGGCCAAAGAAGCCCCCCAAAAAAAAGAGAGGCCAAACAAGCCTACAAAAAAAAGAGAGAAAAAAATAAGAGAAAAGAGAGAAGGGACAATGTTACTATCCTTTTACCACACTTGTGCTTCAAAGTAGCACCATGTTCTCCATATAGAGAGTCTCTTGAGTTATCACTTTCATATACTAGTGGGAATTTTCATTATAGAACTTGGCTTGTATATTCCAACGATGGGCTTCCTCAAATGCCCTAGGTCTTCATGAGCAAGCAAGTTGGATGCACACCCACTTAGTTTCAGTTTGAGCTTTCATACACTTATAGCTCTAGTGCATCCGTTGCATGGCAATCCCTACTCCTCGCATTGACATCAATTGATGGGCATCTCCATAGCTCGTTGATTAGCCGCGTCGATATGAGACTTTATCCTTTTTTGTCTTCTCCACACAACCTCCATCATCATATTCTATTCCACCTATAGTGCTATGTCCATGGCTCACGCTCATGTATTGCGTGAAAGTTGAAAAGGTTTGAGAACATCAAAAGTATGAAACAATTGCTTGGCTTGTCATCGGGGTCGTGCATGATTTGAATATTTTGTGTGGTGAAGATGGAGCATAGCCGGACTATACGATTTTGTAGGGATAACTTTCTTTGGCCATGTTGTTTTGAAAAGACATGATTGCCTTATTAGTATGCTTGAAGTATTATTGTCTTAATGTCAAATGATAGACTATTGCTTTGAATCACTCGTGTCTTAATATTCTTGCCATGAATAGATTCATGATCAAGATTATGCTAGGTAGCATTCCACATCAAAAACTTATCTTTTTTATCATTTACCTACTCGAGGACGAGCAGGAATTAAGCTTGGGGATGCTGATACGTCTCTGTCATATCTATAATTTTTGATTGTTCCATGCCAATATTCTACAACCTTTACATACTTTTGGCAACTTTTTATACTATTTTTTGGGACTAACATATTGATCCAGTGCCGAGTGCCAGTTCCTGTTTGTTGCATGTTTTTTGTTTCACAGAAAATCCATATCAAACGGAGTCCAAACGGGATAAAAACTGACGGAGATTTTTTTTGGAATATATGTGATTTTTGCGAAGAAGAATCAACGCGATACTATGCCCGAGGGGGCCACGAGGCAGGGGCGCGCCCTAGGCCCTCGTGGCAACCCCGTAAGGCGGTTGGTGCCCTTCTTTCGCCGCAAGAAAGCTAATATTCGGATAGAGATCGTGTCCAAAATTCAGCCCAATCGGAGTTACGGATCTCCGGGAATATAAGAAACGGTGAAAGGGCAGAATCTGGAGCGCAGAAACAGAGAGAGGCAGAGAGACAGAGCCAATCTCGGAGGAGCTCTCGCCCCTCCCACACCATGGAGACCATGGACCAGAGGGGAAACCCTTATCCCATCTACGAAGAAGGTCAAGGAAGAAGAAGAAGGAGGGGGGCTCTCTCCCCCTCGCTTCCGGTGGCACCGGAGTGCCGCCGGGGCCATCATCGTCACTGCAATCTTCACCAACAACTTCACCGCCGTCATCACCAACTCTTCCCCCCTCTATGCAGCAGTGTAACCCCTCTTTTACCCTCTGTAATCTCTACTTAAACATGGTGCTCAACGCTATATATTATTTCCCAATGATGTATGGCTATCCTATGATGTTTGAGTAGATCCGTTTTGTCCTATGGGTTAATTGATGATCGTGATTGGTTTGAGTTGCATGTTTTATTATTGGTGATGTCCTATGGTGCTCTCTGTGTCGCGCAAGCGTGAGGGATTCCCACTGTAGGGTGTTGCAATACATTCATGATTCGCTTATAGTGGGTTGCTTGAGTGACAGAAGCATAAACCCGAGTAAGGGGGTTGTTGCGTATGGGATAAAGAGGACTTGATGCTTTAATGCTATGGTTGGGTTTTACCTTAATGATCTTTAGTAGCTGCGGATGCTTGCTAGAGTTCCAATCATAAGTGCATATGATCCCAGAAGAGAAAGTATGTTAGCTTATGCCTCTCCCTCATCTAAAATTGCAATAATGATTATCGGTCTAGTTATCGATTGCCTAAGGACAAATAACTTTCTCGTGACAAAAAGATCTTTACTAAAACTAATTTAGTTGTGTATTTATCTAAACATCCCCTACTTTTTATTTACGCGCTCTTTATTATCTTGCAAACCTATCCAACAACACCTACAAAGTACTTCTAGTTTCATACTTGTTCTAGGTAAAGCGAACGTTAAGCGTGCGTAGAGTTGTATCGGTGGTCGATAGAACTTGAGGGAATATTTATTCCACCTTTAGCTCCTCGTTGGGTTCGACACTCTTACTTATGGAAAGAGGCTACAATTGATCCCCTATACTTGTGGGTTATCAACGGTCCAATAAGAATATGCGTGTATGATAATAAGAAAAAGTGGCGGAACCGCCGATTTTGGCAATGCTCAAGATGGGTAGTTTATTTTTAGATTTCTAGCTAGATGGTCTATCACACACGGTTTGTCCTAATTTTCAGACGGAGATATGGAATTAAATCTAAATAAACTACCCGCCTTTAGCTTGTCCAGGTGGAGATTTTACAACGCACTTGCATCGCACACAGTTAAGCCAGTACCTCCACCTTTGCTCGCGCTTGCGCAGTCGTGGTGATTTTACAGCGCACTTGCATCACACATGGTTAAGCCAGTGCCTCCACCTTTGCTCGTGCTTGCGCAGTTGTGGTGATTCACAACACACTTGCATCACACACGGTTAAGACATTATACCCGTGTCCGTTGAGAGTCATCAGAGTATTTGCAGCAAAAAAACGTTAGAGAGGGTCAAAAGACGGCCACACCAGCATGTGGCCCAAATATATATGAGTGAAAAGGGTGGTCTGTGATGTTCAAAATTCCAATGCACAACTTTGACCACGCGGGCCCACGGTTGGGCGCGTCGTCGAAGATCGATGAGAGGGGCCAGAAGTCAAGAACCACCTGGAAGTGGCCAAATATATGTCGGAATATAGGGTGTGATGTTTAAAACTTTAAATACACAATGCACAACTTTGGTGGCACCTGCCTCGCAAACCCGAAAGCACCCTTGGATATATCTATAATGACATAATGTCGTAGCTAGCTTGGGTGCTTGACCCACCTCCCACTTCGTGTCAGCGGGGCGGATGCACATAATGATACTTTGGTCATACATGCATGTCGCCATGACCTACCATAAGACGGACCGGTATATCTATCCTTTGTTCAAATGACAACTGTTGTTGTCGACAAACCACTTGGCCAATAGATTGAACCATCATAAAAAAATCGCACGAGAGGGACCACAAAACCAACACCTTGCATGCGGCCCAAAATGATGTACGTTGGAAAGGGTGATGTGTGTTTTCAATATAGAATAATGTACAATTTAGATGTGGTGCCCGCCTCTCGATACAGACAACAACCATGAAAGCTAGGTAGTTAAGGACGAGATATGCAGGGTATGGTGTCGGTCGAACCCAGCAATCCGAGCATGTGGGAGGGAATCCTGACAACGCACGAGCTCGAGCTTTGGTTGAGCGACATGCGGCGGTGACCGGACCTAACACGAACTAGGAGGAATCCATTCATGGCCAACGCATACCCTTCGTTATCAGTCAAAGGGATGATATATATACACCTGGGGAGCCCACAGATATGTGTGTCGTCACAAAAAACCGCACAAGGGAGACGTGGTCGATTAGAAGACCCCGTATACATTGCATGCGGCCCGAAAATATGTATGGGTACGGTGGTGTGTGATGTGTTTAAATCCTGAATGCACAACTTCGATGGGCCACCAACTACATTACAAACCAAATACCGTACCCGACCCCAAGCCTGGTTCAATACCCAACTTCTTGGCGGCATCGGGGGGGGGGGGGGGTCGTCCAACGCATGCGCTCAAACTTTATTTGGTCTAAAATGGCACACATAGCAATATGAAACCATCATGGTCAAACCCTTCTCGTATGTTGGGTCAAAGGGATAGATTGTGTGGGTCCCCCTCGTTATCGGTCAAGGATAATATATATACCTCAGGGAGCCCACAAATATGTGCGGCATCTATAAACCGCACAAGGGAGACATGCTCGATCAGAACACCTGGCCCCCTATACCCTGCATGCGACCCAAAAAAATGAATGGGTCTGGTATGTGATTTGTTCAAATCCCAAAAGCACAAGTTCGATGAGGCACCAACTACATCAGTAACATTACAAACCGAACATCATACCCCCCGCGGCCAGGTTAAAGATGTACGATGTCAGGAACACAACTTCGAGGCGGATGGGGGGGGGGGGTAGGGGCCGAGTGCCATCCAACGCATGTGCTAAAACTTGATTTGCTCTAACATAGCACATGGAGCAAAGAGTAAACCCTTCTTGTGCGTTGAGTCTAAGGGATAATTTGTGTGGGCCTACAGATGTCGATCATTCTTTGATTTTTGAGAACAAAAAATAACCAATAAAAACATAATCTACAAATTAGCAAAACAAGGATCCCAAGGTTTATATAATCGCCATGACAGGTCACTATAGAGTCGATCAATCTTTGATTTTTTAGAACAAAAATAACCAATAAAAACATAGTCTACAAATTAGCAAAACAAGGATCCCAAGGTTTATATAATCGCCATGTAAGGTCACTATAGAGACATTTATCTCTATAATGACCGTGCCATAGCATTTAAATGAAGCTTGAGATATGCAACTTCCCACTGGGTCACCCATCCTTGGACTACTCCAGCCCAAGCACGCTTAACTTCCGCGTTCTATTCGACTAGGCTAGCGGATGGGAAGCCGCCCCTTGCTGATAGGAATTGCCTCCTTGCCTTTAAGGTGTTTCACGCTGGTCACCCTATGGGACCTACTCCCTACTATCACACACATTTGTGCGTTTAGAAACTGTGTGCGATATTTACATGGCCGGTGTGTCACCGCCTAGCCTTCAATGAGCATTGACACCGGCAGCGGGAAAACGATGGGAGAAGAGGCGAGAAACCGATGAGAGGAGTGGTGGGAAATAGTAGCCTGTTTGGATATTTAACAACATTAATATAGAAAACATAGTAGAGAAGGAAGCGTGAGCTAGCAAGACGCATGTGCATAGTACTTACCCATATAAATAAAATCACAACCGGAACTGCATGTGATGTCGAAAGGGATGAGGATTGCCGTTCGATCTGGGAGCATCCAACGGTGTAGACGTACGATCCGTGGGGTTTGGGTTCTGGCCAATCAGAACGCACGACTCAGATCGCGCGCGCAGCAGGGGGCATCACCCACATTTTGGTAGGCACACGGCTTTCGTGAGTGAACCATGTGCTATTTGAAAACATTTCGTGAGAAGAAACGATAATCGCTTCCTCTTCTAGCCTTGTATTTTCTTCTACACGCAACGTGGAACAACGGGAGATTCGTGCTGAACTTTGAAATTATCCAGGGTTCGTTTGACCCTTTTTATTCGTTAATTGTGTTTTCTAGGCATTTAATGTCCATAATTCAAATCCGAGCTACAAATACATGCTCCAGTGCACCAAAATGGCTAGAAAACGTTTATGTGTCCTTGGGGTGCATGTTTAGGTCCCATGGATGGAATGGGAATGAATTCAACTATCTCGACATCCTGGCTTGGCCACAAACATTGCGAATCTAGGTTTATAAATCTCTGTAAATCCAAAACTCACCAGAAAATCATGAAACTTGGCACGGTGTCACTACATGGCACATATATGTCGTGGTAAAAATAATTGCCAATTTGGGCCAAGCTATATTACAAGCCTCTTGTAAACCGAAGCTTCTCTCAACCCTCGTGGTTCCGGTGGGAAACATGCCCCTCTTGTGGGCGAAACGATAATCGCTGCCTCTTCTCGCCTTGAACTTTGTTTTCTACAGGCAACATAGAATAACAGGAGTGTCGTGCTAAAATTTGAAACTGTCCAGGGTTCGTTTGGCCATTTTATATATTAGTTGAGTTTTCTGGGCATTTAATGTAGTCCATAATTCAAATTTGAACTACAAGCACATGCTCTAGTGAAGCAAAATGGGTGGAAAATCTTACATGTATCATTGGGTGCATGTTTAGGTCCCATTGAAGGAATGAGAATGAATTACAAACTTCTCGTCATCCTGAAACATTGAGAATCTCGGTTTTTAAATCCCAGTAAATCGAAAACTCACCCAAAAAACATGAAACTTGGCATGGTTTCATGACATGGCACATATATGTCGTGGTAAAAAAATAATCCAGTTTGAGACAAGGCGCACACATTAATAGCCAACTAAGTCCTTCTGAAACAAATAGCTGACACATTAATATCGCAAACGGTTGTATTATATGAATCGTGTGTTCCCGTAACCATTTATGTGCGGCCACGCGTCCCTCTTTTCTATGGGATAGTACTACCTGATACGTCTCCAACGTATCTATAATTTTTGATAGTTCCATGCTGTTATATTATCAATCTTGGATGTTTTATAATCATTTTACAGTCATTTTATATCTTTTTTGGTACTAACATATTGACATAGTGCCAAGTGCCAATTGTTGTTTTTTCCATGTTTTTTACATCATAGGAAATCAATATCAGACGGAGTCCAAATGCCACGAAACTCCACGGAGAATTTTTATGGGCCAGAAGGAACACAACGGGCCCTGGCTGTGCCTGGGGGGTGCCCCGAGGGGGGCACAACCCACCAGGGCGCGCCAGGAGGCCCAGGCGCGCCCTGGTGGGTTGTGCCCACCTCGGGTTCCCCCGGACCACCTCTTTGCTCTATAAATACCCCAATATTCTAGAAACCCTAAAAGCGTCGGTGAAATATTCATCCAGCCGCTGCAGAGTCCAGAACCACCAGATCCAATCTAGACACCATCTCATATGGGGTTCACCACCTCCATTGGCGCCTCTCCGATGATGCGTGAGTAGTTCTTTCTAGACCTTCGGGTCCGTAGTTAGTAGCTAGATGGCTTCCTCTCTCTCGCTAAATTCTCAATACAATGGTCTGTTGGAGATCCATATGATGTAACTCTTTTGCGGGGTGTTTGTTGGGATTGATGAACTTTGACTTTATGATCAGATCTATCTTTTTATATCCATGAAAGTTATTTGAGTTTCTTTGATCTCTTATATGCATGATTGCTTATAGCCTCGTATTTCTTCTCCAATATTTGAGTTTTGTTTGGCCAACTTGATCTATTTATCTTGCAATGGGAAGAGGTGTTTTGTAGGGGGTTCAGTCTTACGATGCTTGATCCCAGTGACAGAAAGGGAAACGACACGTATGTATCGTTGCTACTAAGGATAAAACGATGGGGTCTATCTCTACATAGATAGATCTTGTCTACATCATGTCATCATTCTTATTGCATTACTCCGTTTTCCCATGAACTTAATACACTAGATGCATGCTGGATAGCGGTCGATGTGTGGAGTAATAGTAGTAGATGCAGGCAGGAGTCGGTCTACTAATCTTGGACGTGATGCCTATACAATGATCATTGCCTGCATATCGTCATGATTATTCGAAGTTCTGTCAATTGCCCAACAGTAATTTGTTCACCCACCGTTTGCTATTTTTCTCGAGAGAAGCCACTAGTGAAACCTACGGCCCCTGGGTCTTCTTTCTCATATATTTTGCCTTTGCAATCTACTTTTCTCTTGCATTTATTTTCAGATCTATTAAACCAAAAATACAAAAATATCTTGCTGTGTTTTATTTTTATTTATTTTATCTGGCGTTCGATCTACCAATCTACTACAATTTATCTCACGTCCGTTTGCCTATCTTGAGGCGCCGTACCCCGGAAGGGATTGACAACCCCTTTAACACGTCAGGTTGCGAGGATTTGTTATGTGTGTGCAGGGGCTGTTTACGTTGTGTTGCTTGGTTCTCCTACTGGTTCGATAACCTTGGTTTCATATCTGAGGGAAATACCTACTGCCGTTGTGCTGTATCATCCCTTCCTCTTTGGGGAAATACCGACGTAGCTTCAAGCGACATCAAAAGGAATTTCTGGCGCCGTTGCCGGGGAGGATCTTCAACATATACCAGGTTCCTAATCACAAATCTCATCTCCTTGCAATTTACATTATTTTCCATTTGCCTCTCGTTTTCCTCTCCCCCACTTCACAAAAACATTCCATTTTGTTCGCCCCTCTTTTTCCGTTTGCCGTTTTCTTGCCGGATCTGTTTTTGTGTGCTTTCCTGTTTGCATAGTCATGATGCCTCAAAGAAAATATTATGATGTTCCTTACCCAAATATTTTGCTTGAAATTGAGAAAAGTACTAAGGAATATATGACTACACAATTTGAGCATAATAAGTATTTTACTGAAGAACTTAAGGAACACTCTGTTGTGCTAGATGCTATCACAAAACAGCTTGATGATATTAGTAGAGAAGTTTGTAGTCTCCAATCTAAGTATGTTTTTGCTGAAAGTTTGCAAGGAAAAATATCCGATGCACAAGCTACTTTAGTAAATCAAATGGCTGCAAAACCAATCTCGTTAGAAGATAAAAGTGATGAAGATCTTAAAATGATTGGTGTTTCCTTTATTGGTTCTTTGTTTAGTAAAGTTAATATTGATGAAAATGGGACTGGAGAAGAGTCAACTTTAGGTAGAAGGCATCCCAATATTTCGGAGGGTGAAAATCTTGTTGAGAAAATTGATGAAAGTGGGTTTGGGGAGGTCAAAACTTTCGCTAGTGATGTGCCCACTCTTTTGGATTACAAAGACTTTAATTATGATAGTTTCTCTTTGATTAATTGTATTTCTTTGTTGCAATCCATGATAAATTCACCCCATGCCTATGAACAAAATAAAGCTTTTACTAAACATATTGTTGATGTTATGATGAAAGCTTTTGAAGAAAAATTGGAATTAGAAGTATCAATTCCTAGAAAATTGCATGATGAATGGGAACCTAATATCAAAGTCAAGATTAAAAATTATGAGTGTTTTGCTTTGTGTGACTTGGGTGCTAGTGTTTTACAATTCCGAAATCTTTATGTGATGTGCTTGGTCTTACTAATCTTGAAGAATGCTCTTTGAATTTTCACTTTGCGGATTCTACTATTAAAAAGCCTATGGGTAGAATTAATGATGTTCTTATTCTTGCAAATAGGAATTATGTGCCCATATATTTTATTGTTCTTGATATTGGTTGCAATCCGTCTTGTCCAATTATTCTTGGTAGACCGTTTTTATGCACTATCCGTGCCGTGATTGATATGAAAGAAGGCAATATTAAGTTCCAATTTCCTTTGAGGAAAGGTATGAAACACTTTCCTAGAACAAGAATTAAGCGAACTTATGAATCAATCATGAGGGCATCATATGGATCTCGAACCAAAGATGACAAAACTTAGATCCTTGCTGTATGCCTAGGTAAGGGCGTAAAACTATAGCGCTTATTGGGAGGCAACCCAATGAATAAATTTTATTTTTGCTTTTTGCTTTCTGTTCTTGAGTGTTAGC
This sequence comes from Triticum aestivum, assembly GCF_018294505.1. Classification (NCBI taxonomy): domain Eukaryota; kingdom Viridiplantae; phylum Streptophyta; class Magnoliopsida; order Poales; family Poaceae; genus Triticum; species Triticum aestivum. Next base: position 396,084,277 of record NC_057799.1, read on the forward strand.
ACAATTATGCTACTGTTATGATTGTGTTTTTTGTGTTTTAATTAGTGTTTGTGCCAAGTAGAACCAATAGGATCTTCTTGGGTGATAGTTGTTTGATCTTGCTGAAAAAGACAGAAACTTTGCACTCACAAAAATAATTGTTAAAAATCACCAGAACGTGATAAAATGCCAATTATTTTTGAATAATATTAATATAAAAATTACCCAGGTTGTCCTAGTTTTTCAGAACTTTTCAAGTTCGAGAAGTATTCGAACAAATCAGATTGCTACAGTCTGTTCTGTTTTGACAGATTATGTTTTCTTTGTGTTGTGTGCTTATTTTGATGGCTCTATGGTTTTATTTGATGAGTTTTTGCCATAGAAAAGTTGGAATATAGTAGATATAATAAAAAAAACAAAATATGAATTGGTTTGATACAACACTTATAGTAGTGATTTATTTTTCTTACACTAACGGATCTCATGAAGGTTTTGTTGAGTTTTGTGTGATTGAAGTTTTCAAGTTTTGGGTTATCTTACGATGGATGAAGGAAGGATAGAAGAGCCTAAATGAGAAACCAACTAAGCTTGGGGATGCCCCCGAGTGGCATCTGTGACAGCCTGATTTTTGGCCCTTTCTTTTTCTTTTTCTGAGGTTTTTGCTTGAGTTTTCTTTTTCCGTGGCTTTGTGGTATGGAAACTGAAGAAGATGCCCTCTTATTTGTTTCCAGAGTGTCTTGTAATTCCCAAACCCTTCCCTAGACCCTGTCATTTTCATCCTAGCCCAAATCCCAATATTCTTTTCATTGGGAATATTCCTTTTCTATTAAAGGAATAGCTCGAATTGCCCTAGGTTGTGAAGCAACCTTTATTTCCATCACTCCTAAAATTCCCAAATAATTCTCATAAATTGTTTGGGTCATATCTTTCTCAAATATGGCAAAATATTTCAATTGTCATGTTTATCATCATGCTCAAATAATTCATTCCCTATTCTTCCCTAAATGGCACATTGTGAAGCAAGTGCTATTTTACTTTTCCCAATTGACCTCAAACTCCTTGGAGACCTTTTCCTGTCTATATCATTGCCACATGCCAAAATGCAACCTCATTTGCCTAGTAATTATTTAATTATGATTTTCCAAAGTTTCTATCCAGAAAGAAGCTTTGTGAAGGAGGTGCAAGCTAGGCATATCCAAATGAGTTTCCATTTTGCATGATCCCTCATATCATCATATCATATCCCTCCACCAAAGTAGAGATCATGTCATGCCTCCATGAAAGCTCATCTTCAATTCTTTGATTCTGTCCAAAATTTCAGTTTGTGAAGCAAGTATATTTTATCTTGCTCCATTATGGCTGCCAATTTTTCTAGGCCTTCTATTATCCATATAACCTACCTCCACCAATTTTGGGAATGGTTCATCAAGCCATTATTCCCCTAGAATCTTTCCAAGTTTCTGGATAGAAATGATGTTTGTAAAGCAAGTACCATTTTGGATTGTCCATTTGGTATGAGCTTTATACATCATCTTTATATGTCCATATCATGAGGATTTGCCAAGTTGCATCCCATTCCATAACTCCATGTGAGTGCATCATTCAAATCAAGTTTCTGGACCAAAAATGCAGTTGCAAAGCAACCCTATTATTTATTGGTCCATTTATTCTCTAAATCTCCAGTATTGTAGTTCTTCCCTAGTTAAACCTCCCAGACAACTCCTTTGACCCCAATCAAGTCTCTGTGGATCAGCAGTGCTCGTCCAAGTTTACTGCAGTAAACTTCAGAGCTTGATTACCATTTAACCACAATGCCATTTCTTACCATTTCACCTCAGTTGAAACTTAACTTGGAAGGACTTCACCACAGGCAAGGTTTGCAGTCCTCCCGTGCCCTGCCTGTGCATTGTCCCGTGGTGACCGCGCTGCTGGCATACAGTTTCACGCGCTCTGTGCGCAGTGCCCGCGTCCAGGGCACCGTTTCTGCTTCGTCCGCTTCCCCCTCGTCGTCTTAGCGCGTGTGAGTATGTCCCTTGGCTTCACCTTGTCGTCGCCGATCACCTGGACCCCGCTCCTCATCCGGCAGCTTCCTCACCGACGCAAGCCGCCGCGTGCCCACGGGCGCACAGTGGCGATTTGGCTCGGTTCCTCGCCGTCTTCTTCCTCCCTACGCTCCCTTGGCCGCCTCTTCCCCGTGAGCTCTTCCTCCTGTTCCCTCTTGTTGCCTAACTCCAAGCTCATGCGCGTGCACACGCGTCCGCGGCGCCGGACACGCGTCCGCGGCGACGCCAGCGCAGCACCTCGTCCCTCGGCTATTTAAGCCACTCCCGAGGCCTCCCGAGCTCACCTTCTCTAGTGATCGCCCCTTCCTCACTCCTCTAGCCACGCCCAACATCTTCCCTGAGCTCGAGAAGCTCTCGTGCCCCTCCCCTTGCCGAAGCCTCGCCCCCGGCCTCTGCTCAAATTCGAGCTGGGCAGTGCCCCTCCCACTCTCTTTCCACCACCAGTAGGCTCCTCCACCACCTAGACTTCGCCCCCGTGCTCTCCCTCCCCTCCGGTGGCCTTCTGCCATGAGCTCGCCACTGACCGAAGATCGCCGTCCGCCGCGGCTGGCCTCCCGCTCAGCCGAGTCCTTCCCCGCGGCTGCATCTTGCCTGGATGGGACCGCCTCGGTTCCCTGAGCACAACGGTGGGTCGGGCGCCGCCGTTGATGGCCGGAGCCGGCTGGACGAGCCCCCGCACTGGCGACCTCCTTCTAGACAGCGGGCGAGTGCGGGCGAGACGAAGACGACGTTGACGCCGCCTCTGGGCCCGGCCTGTCGGCCTCTCCGCGCTGACCTGGCCGGCCCGCTGACGTGGATAAGTGGAGGCGCATTCCCCCGAATGCGTCTCCCCTCCACGAAAGCGTATTCATCCTCTCCTTCGGGCTAAATTACGTTTCCCTTTCCGGAAAACGTATTTCCTGAGAAGGCGCTTTCCGTTTTTCAGGCTGAGGGCCTGTTTGTGATGATTTTATTACAAATAAGTCCCTGGCAGAAAAACAGCTATATCTTTTTAACCGTAGCTCCAAATCAGGTGATTCCAAAGCCCACTTCTTCGTTTCGTCGAGCCCATTCTGATGGAATCACTTTCACCATGTTTTGACATTCTGAAAATGACCATTTTGCCCCTGCCCTTAATCAGCCCCCTCCGAGAGAGAACGCTTTCCGGTGATTCGTTCCGCGAGTTTCTCGCACTTTCTCCCGGTGATTTCTTCCACCCCAGGCAAGCCACACCCTCCATTTGCATGATTGCAATGCAGTGACATGGTTTCTTTATTTAAACTTGTTTAAAATATTGTTCTAGCTACTTGTGATTTGTTCATGGCATTTCTCGGAGTATTGTTTTGATCTTGCTATTGCCATGATATTGCTTGGAGTTCTAGGACTCATATTTTGACGGTTATGTGGATGACATGTGCCTTTGGATTCTTAGTGGATATTATGATTATTTCCATTATGGTATCTGTTATTATATTTTGGAGTATTACTTTGGATATCATGCTGCCTTTGGATTATTAGTGGTCAGTATGATGATTTTCATGATGCTAGTTGATGTTCTGTTGCTTGGAGTATTATTTTCAGAGATGATGTTTACATGTGGATCTTAGCCAAATAGCTTTATTTTTGTTATTGGAGTAGTAGGATTATTGTTTTCGGATTCATCATGACAGTAGTGATGTGCTACCCTTGGAGTATTTTGAGGTGATGATATTATGCTTGGATTATTTGTTGGATATTGCTATGACTTGGATTCTAGTTTTATAGTTGATATCGGAGTATCAGTTATGATAGTTATATTTTTGGGGATAAATTCCGTCATTAAGTTGGTCAGGTGCCACCGAACCGGGCTTTTCCAGTGCAACCACATTTGCCTTTATGGGAAGGCCCTAATGCGGTCTATTGTCGTGCCTCTCGCCGGTGCCTCCAACTAGGGAAGGTTATGGGCATGCGGTACCCTGGCCCGGTAAGCAGACATAACCTTGTGTGCCCGTAGTTGTTAGGCGCCTTTTTGTCCCCGTTTGGGACGTTTATGTTTTGGCCACGACGGTGGTCGTTGTGTCTTTGGTAGACACGGGGCCACCCAGGACTAGCCCAAAAGGGAGTGAGTTGGAGTGGCCGGGAGAGTGTCATGGCAGTAGATCGGTTTTGTCGGAACGCCGTTGGTCCACCAGCATGGGAGTACGAGGCCATGGGTTCTGTGGTGTGGGTAAAGTGTGCTACCTCTGCAGAGTGTGTTTAATCTATCGATAGCCGCGTCCTCGGTCATGGGCATGGGTTCATACTAGGTCACACTGTTCGATCAACACTCACATGACGGAATGACTTATAGGTGATTTATATGTTGATATTTTTTAGCAGTACAGATTGGCAGGATGTTGATGATGATGTTGGAGACCAAGTGTTGGTCATGGTAGTGATCGCCGGAAAGATCACGTTTGTTTTTGATCACGAGGTGATCGAGGTGGTATATGCTTGGCCGGTTAGCCAAGAGAGATATGGTTATGGAGATCTGAGATGTTGGTTTATCAGTATTGTAGTAGTTTCATATCATGATTAGTAGTTGCTGTCGTATCATGGTAGATGTTAATTTAATTAACCTGCTTAATGCAATGTTATTGTCCTGCCTTGATGTTTATGGTTGTTGTGAGCTTGCAAGTACATTCAATGTACTGACCTGGCGTGTCATGCAAATTTGCAGATGATGCCATGATTGCTTGCTTGCTTGTCGAGGTTGTCGTCCGTGCGAGCTAGATCGTGTCCCAGCCAGAGTCCCTGCGGAGTGGAGTTCACCACCTTCGTCGTTGTTCTGCTGCTAGAAGTATTCCGCTGCTATGAGTTGTTCCGCTGCTAGCATAGAGCAAGTGTAGTATCACAGGCGTAGTGTCGCCGTGCTGATGTGCTTCTTTGTAACATCAGACCCGTGTATTATTATTCTTGTAATAAGAGCTGATTTGTTCTATGTCAAGCAGTGCCGTATTCCAGAGACTTCTACTCGATCTCTGGGCTGGAATACGGGGCGTTCCGGTTTCTCTGAGCCGGGGTGCCACAGGCTTGGTATCAGAGCCGGTCTGGCTGTAGGATGCCCTAGCCCGCGCGAACGTTAGAAAGCGGTAGTATAGACCCCATTTGGTTTGTTGCACTTGATTGTTGCATTTGTTTGTCGCATAGCATGCATATAGATTATTCTTTTGTCACTAACAGTTAATCTTGTGAGTGTAGGTGGCATCGTTTTCGGTCCACCGCCTGCACCCTCCTTCTTAGCATATCTGCTCTTTGGTGTTCGGCGTCATCTATGTCCCAGCAGAGTGATGCCCTGGTACCCAGAGATCCAGACACCATTTGCAGGAGTTATGCTCAGGTATCGCGTATATTTTTCCGCCACCCACCCATATTATTTCGGTGATAGACTTGTTTCTATCCCGAATTATGCCATCCATCCCGTCCCTCTGGCAACCCTTACTGATCTTGGTTATCAGAAAAGGGCAATGCCAGTGAGCCTTGTTTTTTCACCGCTACCCTACCCAGTCATTCTATTCTTTGTACGTGTACGAATCCCTTTCGTACGTTTGATGATGATGTGGTCGTGACTTTTGTGTCTTGCTACTTGATCGTCAGTCCGTCCTCACCCGTGTATCCATCCAGATCCAGCCACTGTTCAGCCAATGCTTGGTGTAGCTTCGGTTACGCCAACTCCTTCGACACATGGATATAATTTTCGTGCACACCGCCACAACATATTAGACCATAATACCGGAGTTTCCGTGCGATTTGTGTGCTTAGGTGTGCATGCATATTATGGTGTGAGTAGCAGTAATATGTGATGATTGCTTGATTAATTATATTAGTAGTATGCTTGTGTGCTTTTGTTTTAGTCGTTTCTTTTGTTTCTTTCTTTGGGCCTTCAGTGTTACAAATTTTCCCCTATTAAAGTTGCTCGTCAGCCGACACCGGACCCGAAGAGTCAGCAAGAAATGCATATATTTGGAAACTCAGCTAAACAGAGTGGAATTGTCAGCAGACTGCAGTGAAATTGGAAATAGCTCGTCTGAATACAAAAGAAATCCTGGATGGATTGTCAGTATAAAGTTTGCATTAACGTGCACTCCTCACAATAGTATGGAATTCTCAGCCGACTGCATTCAGATTGGGGGATATCTGATCACGTTACTGAGTGTCAAGTCTCCCTCAGCGTGCACTCCTCATAGCAGAAATGATCAAATCAGCAAAAAGATAAATTGTGTGCAAGGTTGACAGAATATTATCAAAGGTATGGCTCAGATACAAGTTTAATTTTTCGTTGAGGATGATTTTGGAACCCGATGTACCTGGAAGCAAGCAAAAATATGGCATGTACTCAGAAAGGAGGATAGTCCTGCAAAACCCCGTTTCATACAAGAAATCAATAACAAAAATATTAAGATGGTTATATATATGGAAATCGGTCCGCATATCACAATAAGAAGGTTCTGGTGTAAGCAACCCAATCTTCCCTCGCAAGATACCCGAGAAACTTCCAAGGCAAGATTCATCTATCTTCCTTAGTACGATACATGGATGATTTCCCGTACAAGGTACTCTGCTTTCTTCAGTAAGCAACCGCAAAAGCTTCCGACATAAGGTACCGAGTCTTTCCCCAGCAAGGTCTTTAAGGGGGTAAGCTTCTGAAGCACGATACCCAGTCTTCTTCAGCAAGCTATCCGATGAAAGTTTCGAGCACAAGCCAACCAATCTTCCTCAGTAAGACATTGGTACAAGGTAGTACACTATGAATTGAATTGCATATCGCAGTGAATCCCAAGAATCAGATACGCCACATTTTGGTCGAAAGCAAGAATCAGTCAGAATACACGTCTGTCTCGGGAATCAGATTCTCATATATATGCGGTGAGCATACCACCAAGATTTTACAAGTCACTCGGATGAGGATCTGACAACCACGTGAGGATGGTTAAGAGAAGAAAGCCAGTATACACCGCAGTGTGACATAGGATTATGAGGATTGACGACATCAATGAGCTCAATACAAGTACCTGTGAACCTGGAAAATGATCCTGATGAGCCCTTGTCCCCTTTTTCTCCAATGACGGCACCGCGCCTGTGATCTAAGCTATTTTTTAGCTATCCGGGGTGGATGCCGATTTTTATTTCTCCCTTCAACGACTGTCACGAGTTCTGAGTTGCTTTTCGGCCGTCTCGTACATCTGTTGAGTTTCTTTTTGTGACAGTAGCCCTATAGCTGTTTTTTGGCTATTTTAGGGAGCTTTCATATACTTATAGCTCTAGTGCATCCGTTGCATGGCAATCCCTACTCACTCACATTGATATCTATTGATGGGCATCTCCATAGCCCGTTGATACGCCTAATTAATGTGAGACTATCTTCTCCTTTTTGTCTTCTCCACAACCACCATTCTATTCCACCTATAGTGTTATGTCCATGGCTCACGCTCATGTATTGCGTGAAGATTGAAAAAGTTTGAGACATCAAAAGTATGAAACAATTGCTTGGCTTGTCATCGGGGTTGTGCATGATTTAAATACTTTGTGTGGTGAAGATAGAGCATAGCCAGACTATATGATTTTGTAGGGATAGCTTACTTTGGCTATGTTATTTTGAGAAGACATGATTGCTTTGTTAGTATGCTTGAAGTATTATTGTTTTCATGTCAATATTAAACTTTTATCTTGAATCTTATGGATCTGAACATTCATGCCACAATAAAGAAGATTACATTGATAAATATGTTAGGTAGCATTCCACATCAAAAGTTCTGCTTTTATCATTTACCTACTCGAGGACGAGCAGGAATTAAGCTTGGGGATGCTGATACGTCTCCAACATATCTATAATTTTTTATTGTTCCATGCTATTATATATTCTGTTTTGGATGTTTATGGGCTTTATTATACACTTTTATATTATTTTTGGGGCTAACCTATTAACCCAGAGCCCAGTGCCAGTTTCTGTTTTTCCCTTGTTTTAGTGTTTCGCAGAAAAGGAATATCAAATGGAGTCCAAACGGAATGAAACCTTTGGGAGAGTTATTTTTGGAACGGAAGCAATCCAGGAGACTTGGAGTGCACGCCAGGGAATCAACGAGGAGAGCATGAGGCAGGGGGGCGCGCCCTCCACCCTCGTGGCTCCCCTGACCGACTTCTTTCGCCTATATATATCCATATACCCTAAAACCATCGGGGAACAGAATAGATCAGGAGTTCCGCCGCCGCAGGCCTCTGTAGCCACCAAAAACCAATCGGGACCCTATTCCGGCACCCTGCCAGAGGGGGGAACCCTCACCGGTGGCCATCTTCATCATCCCGGCGCTCTCCATGACGAGGAGGGAGTAGTTCACCCTCGGGGCTGAGGGTATGTACCAGTAGCTATGAGTTTGATCTCTCTCTCCTGTTCTTGAGGTGATATGATCTTGATGTATCGCGAGCTTTGCTATTATAGTTGGATCTTATGATGTTTCTCCCCCTCTACTCTCTTGTAATGGATTGAGTTTTCCCTTTGAAGTTATCTTATCGGATTGAGTCTTTAAGGATTTGAGAACACTTGATGTATCTCTTGCCGTGCTTATCTATGGTGATAATGGGATACTCACGTGATTCACTTGATGTATGTTTTGGTGATCAACTTGCGGGCTCCGCCCATGAACCTGTGCATAGGGGTTGGCACACATTTTTGTCTTGACTCCCTGGTAGAAACTTTGGGGCACTATTTGAAGTTCTTTATGTTGGTTGAATAGATGAATCTGAGATTGTGTGATGCATATCGTATAATCATACCCACAGATACTTGAGGTGACATGGAGTATCTAGGTGACATTAGGGTTTTAGTTGTTATGTGTCTTAAAGTGTTATTCTAGTACGAACTCTTGAATAGATTGATCTGAAAGAATAACTTTGAGGTGGTTTCGTACCCTACAATAATCTCTTCGTTTGTTCTCCGCTATTAGTGGCTTTGGAGTGACTCTTTGTTGCATGTTGAGGGATATTTATATGATCCAATTATGTTATTGTTGAGAGAACTTGCACTAGTGAAAGTATGAACCCTAGGCCTTGTTTCAACACATTGCAATACCGTTTGTGCTCACTTTTATCACTTGTTACCTTGCTGTTTTTATATTTTCAGATTACAAAAACATATATCTACTATCCATATTGCACTTGTATCACCATCTCTTCGCCGAACTAGTGCACCTATACGATCTACCATTGTATTGGGTGTGTTGGGGACACAAGAGACTCTTTGTTATTTGGTTGCAGGGTTGCTTGAGAGAGACTATCTTCATCCTACGCCTCCCACGGATTGATAGACCTTAGGTCATCCACTTGAGGGAAATTTGCTACTGTCCTACAAACCTCTGCACTTGGAGGCCCAACAACGTCTACAAGAAGAAGGTTGTGTAGTAGACATCAGAGATAGACCAATGGATTCAGAACATGGAAGGTCACATGAAGAATAACACTATAGCCGAAAGGGATATGGCCCAGCATGCTCTTCAGTGCTTTGAAAGAGGTGCTGCTACTTGGTGGAGCATGTACCAAACCGTCAATGGATGGCAAAGAGTAACCACTTGGGAAGAATTTAAGTTGACTCTGCAAAGGTCTCGTCTTGTGTCCCAAAAATTGAAGCCTTATGGAGATGATATGAAGAAACCTGGTGCATGAAAGCTCTGTGGAGGAAGTGGACACAACCATAAAGGACACAAGGATGAATGTACTCATTGTGAAGAAAGTCACCCAGCTGAAGAATGCCCAACTAGGCAGATTACTTGTTTCCTATGTGAAGGGACTACCCACTACCCTGCTCAGTGTCACATTTACACCATAATACAATGAGCCATCCAGCAGAAGAAAGAAGCAATGAAAGGGGCCCTCATGGAAATTTTAGAAGAACCTATGATGAAGGAAGATGTCGAGAACACACACAAAGGAAACATAATTAAACCCTGCACCAAGTCATGCTTCATGTGGAGAAGAAGGACACATCTCCCAGAATCGTCTGAAGGGGGATCTAGTAGCATTTCTGACAGTGGAAGTAGAGTATGACCCACAGGAAATAGAAGTCCTGATTGGCACGAAAAAGTCCAGGAAGAGAAGTAGATTAGATTCCAGGAACAACACAATTTCTACAAAGAAGGACCTGAGTCATATTACATGTTTCAGGTGCAAAGATTCAGGGCACTACTTCAACGGTTGCCCAAAAAGGAAGCCGAGGACCCAAGGAGGCTTTGTAATCACAAGGAAACCTCGAGACTTGTTAGAAGTAATATGTTTCCACTATAATGAAGCAGGGCACTTTGCCAGAGATTGTCCCAAAGAGAAGGAGGCTTGTGCTAAATAGTTGAGTTTGCAACAAAAGAAAAATAGTAGTAGTAGTGGGAACAATTCTATTATATTGAGGTGTTGAGTTGAGGCATGTAATAGAAAAGCAGGAGATTGTAACAATTTGGGAACCAATAAAGTTAGCATCGTTGGTACTGATTGGATTTTGAGTTGTTACTCTATAAAGAAATATTTTGACCATTTTCGAGGATATGAGAAATATGGTCTATGGAAGAATTTGTGCATTTCAAGGGTGGTAGTACCCTGTGAGGACACTGACCCCCGGAAAAGATAAAGATATTCCACGGAGTGGACTTCGGAAAAAATAAGTACGAGTTTTATTCGATATGTGGGATACCCCAGGAGTATGAAGGGATGAAGTACTATTGGATATAAAGGAGGTATAATGCTGGTAATATGGAGCAATTTTAACTCCATGATGAGTCTGAGTAATCAGTCTTAGTTTGATACCAATAGAAGGAAGAGAGACGGTACAATTGGATCGATTTAAGAATGCTAGGAAGCTGGATGTTGGAATAATGATCTGTTGCCCCCGATGATGAGTTCAAGGTTTACAAGTGATGAGATGGGCCATAACCCACAGGCTCTAGGACCTGCCAAGAAGCAAGCACACTCTTGCTGAAGGAAAAACCCTGGAAGGAGATACAACTTTACTGACAGATGATCTTATAGGAGTAACGCAAAACCTGAGAGTTGCGAAGGAACGATAGATGTTTGTTTGGCTTGCAGAATCAATGGATATATCCGAACTTGGTTTGTCGACAAGAGAAATTCTGCAATGCTTGTGAGGATGACCGAGTGTTAGAATGCGAGGTTCGCTAAACCATATACAAGGTAATGATTTGGGTGCGGAATGGATTGATCACCATACCCACTTACTCTTATTGTTCGCCTTGCTATACGGGATGGTAAATCTGAGTGACTTACCCATAGTAGAGTGACGACGATCAAAACGTTGTTTGAACCTTAGAATGGTATGACAATTTTTTCCCTTGTACCAGGGAGCTGTTGCCAATCGTAGGTCATACGTAAGGACGAAGCCCAGACCCATTTCCTGCAGGAGAAACCATAAATTGTTGACCACCATGAGATATCGATAGTTGTTTAGTATTGGCGCCAGACCTATCAGCTAAGAAGACCCAGTCACAGAAGATGAAATGGACACAAGAATCGAGGGAAAAGGTTATGCCACTATCGGAAGAGCCAGAGTAGGAATTTTCCCGAGAATCTGAGAAGACCGGCACTGTCAACAATAAGGATGGAGTATATGAGTTTTGATGGAACCGTAACGATGTTTCTAAGGGTAGTAGCACCCGAGACCTTCGTGCCAATCGATGGATTTTTGAGAGGACCCCCAAACCTAACCTATTTCTTTCTAGCCTCTCCGAATCTCGAGGGCGAGATTCATTTTAAGGGTGGTAGGTTTGTAACATCCCAAAATTCTAAATTTTGGAATCTTATATTAAATAAATAGTTTTGATTGATTGCTTGATTGTGGTGTGGTTGCTTGTGTGAAATTGAGTGAAATGTGAAACTTTTTGAAAGTTAAATGAGAGGGAATAAAATGACTTTCCCAAAACTTCCACCTTGCATTTATGATCTCTGTGAATTCAAATTCTTTTCAGATACAAAACCCTAGAGAGAAGATGACATGACTTCTTCCATTTAAAATGAAAAGGGTTTCTGAAAATATTTGAACTTCATTTGGAATTTTTTTCAAATTCAGAAACTTTAAGCAACTCAATGATTTTCATGAGAGAAGATAAAATGACTTCTTCAAATCTTATGAAATATGAGTTGGAAGTTTAAAAGAAACAAATTTAAAGTCCCTTTGAAATTATTTTCAATTTGGAGTTATTTGGGTTTTATTCAAATTATTTTTCCCCAAAAATAAAATATATGAAAAATAGGGTAAAATGATTCCCTACAGTAGAAAATTGGAGAGAAATAAATTTGAAATCATTTTGGTATTTTTAAAATGATTTTTATGGGGTTTTAATGCAACAGTAGCACTCCTTGCTTTATTTAAATTTTTGTGGAATTTATTTGACGTTAGAAAAATGTTCATGTTGTAGAACATCTTTTTCTAAAAATTGTGATATATAATATGCCTATGTTATATTTTATTTTGTTTTATTTATTTTTCTTGCGTCTGTATTTAAAAAAACATCCGCAGCCGAACTGGGCCGGCCCAGCCGAGCCAGGCCAGGCCCAGCCGCGCGCCGCCCCCTTCCCCGAGTCCGACGAGGACATGGGAGGAGCCGCCGCCGCCCGGGAATCTGTCTCCCGAGGCCGAGCCCCCCCTTTATAAGCTGCACCCAGGGCCCCATGGACCCCGTCCGCCGCCGCCTCTCACCGCAACCCCGCCGCCCGAGCCCACGTCGCCGCACCGCGCCGCCGCCATCTTCCGCCGCCCCGCTCGCCACTGTTTTGCATCGCCGCTCGCCGCCGCGCCTCACCGCCGTCTTCTCGTCGCCCCGCGTAGCCGCCTCGCCTCGCCGACGTCGCCCGCCTCGCCTCGCTCTCACCGGGACGCCGCTAGAAGCCGTCGTCGCCGCCATTGTCGAAAACCGACTGAACCGGTAAGAACCGCCCGGTCCGGTTCATTTTTTTCTAGGTTTTCGGTTTAGAAGTCGGTTTTTCTTTTAAAACCCCGTTTAGTATTTAGTTTAGTTATTTTAACGAACGTTCGTTCATTTAGGATCTTTAACGAATGGATTCCCTAGATTAGTTTCTGTAGCGGACGTTCGTTCGGTAGAATTTTTCTTTTTCTTTTTAATTTCTGCGAGGGACCTATTCGTTAGTTTTCTTTTACAGATTAGTCCATGTTCTTCAAACGATCATAACTTTTACACCGTTTATCCAAATCCAACGAAACCAACGCCCACTTCTTTGTTATGATCCCCTCTGTCCAGAAAACCAACTTAAACATATTTTTGAAAGTTTAAAATTTGATTTCAAACAGATTTAATTTTAAACTTCTTTTGTTCTTAACTCGAGTTTTATAACTCAGATTTAATTGATTCTTTTTGCTAATTGAAGCTCTTGACCTAAAATTTCTGATAAGATCAAATACACCCAATTTTGGTGCTATTAGAAATTGTTTTCTGTTGCAAGAGTTAATTTCTTGTTTTCAAAATTTTCCGACATCTTTTTTTTCGATTCTTTTGCATGAGTGCTTATGTATGCAATTGCTTGCTCATGATAGATTGACCGGAGTGTGACGAGTAGAACTATCAGGAGTTACGAGTGCGATGAATCTTCATTATCAGTACAAGGCAAGTTCACACTTTGATCATACTCTTCCTATACCCAGTTTTACTTGCATTAGTTTAACCCTCAAATATTGCGTGAGTAGGATTGGGGATTGGGGCATTGCTATGTAGTTGATGAGGTAGGAACCTATTACCTTTGATCACCCCGGGAATATACGTTATGCTCATATTGCTTAGCCATGCTAGTAGACGGGGATTGGTATGTGAGATTCATGAAAGTTGAGAGAGATATAATAACTAAGGGAAACTTAAGGTGGCTACTTTAATACACATCTAGTTGGATTGGTTGGGGCACCCTGGAGCACCCAGTGGTTTGCCTGGGCACCTGGAGAACCCAGTGCTTGCGCAAGGGGATCCTGGAGTACCTGTGTGATCACCCTATGGAATGCCACCCAGGCTCAAAGGGATCATAAGATTATTAATGCTAGAAACTTCCGTGTGCAGTCACAAGCATTATGGGCTCTGGCATAGTTGAGTATGTTGTGTGACCTCTTTCAGTGGTAGGCTAGCAGATGTAGGGGAAAGTAGGTGGTACTGTCTACCCAAAGTAAAGAGTTAATGCTTCGGAAAGACTGTGTCTCGGTCATCCGTTTCTCAAACATCATGTACTGCAAGAAATTCAACGCAGGAGATCGAGTCTTGTGGGCAAAAGTGCGCAAATCTCTGCAGAGTGTACAAACTAATCATGATTAACCGTGTCCCCGGTTATGGACATCTTGAGTATCTGGTATTTGAATTATTGGTTGATCTCATCACTCTATTTAATGAAATTGTTGGGTTATTAATGATTTGATGGTTTTGGGATTGAGTTGGGGTTACCTTCTCAATATGGGTAATTTAAACTTGGTAGTAAATAAAAAAATCTATTCTTTTGTTGTAGGAAAAAATTGGGTTTATGCAAAATTAAACTTAGAGCCTCCACCAGCCAAATATGTATGTAGTGATAGTTATTGTTCATCATTATCCTATGGTGTGAATTTGCCAGTACATTCAATGTACTGATCTACATGGCTGCAACGTCTCATGTTGTAGGAATCTTACGACGAGTAAGTGATACGTTAGGGTTATGATGTCCACACATTGTCGTTGGTGTTGTTGGGAACTCCACAACCTTGTTGTTACTTCCGCTATATGGATTGAGGTAATAGTATTTAAGTTACTTTTACATGTGAATGCACTCTATTATAAATCCTTGAGTACCGTGTGTGTCAGCATACCGATCCAGGGATGACACTTAAGCACAGAGACTTGATCCATTTGGGTCGGGTCGCTACAATGAAAGTAAAGAAAACAAAACTCAAACTAAACTTTATTATATATCTCGCACACGATTACGAAGATAGATCACTAAGCGAACACTCGAAAAGAAAGGATCAAACTAAACTTTTATTCATCTAAAGCAAAAGATGATTATGGATCGAACTAAGGTAAATAATGGCAAAAGATAGTGGAGGTGATACGATACCGGGACACCTCCCCCAAGCTTGGCACAAGCCAAGGGGAGTGCCCATACCCGATACTCAATTTTCTTTTGGTGATGAAGAAGGAGGTGGTCGTGATGAAGTGGTAGCGATCTTATCCTTCATGATCAAGAGATTTTCCAATCTACGGAAGGTGATGTGCTCTTGCAACAGAATATTTTCACGAGTGAGATACTTATTTTGCACACGAACTGTTTCAATGATCTAAAAAGGCTTCAATCTTAGTGGAGGTAAGATGATCATAGTAAGGTTTAAGGATATCTTCTTCCTCCTCGGCAGGCAGGGTTTGCTCAACCAACGACGCTTGATCTTTGATGACCTCGTTGCTCTTGCCACCTTCGACGGCTTCTATGAGCTCTTCCCTCTTCAGCTCGATCGTCATCAACCAAGCATCCTCTTCCACGTTGTTGGAGGAAGAAGACATGATGCCTGGCTCAGCAGATCTGACCGAAAATAAAAAGAAAAGAAAACCAAAGATTTCTCCACGATACGGAGGTCAATAGGTTCGGGGGGTATATAAAGATTTTTAATCTTGGGAAACAAGCAAACGGAGGAAGAACGGAGTCCGGAAGGTACCCGAGGTGGGCACAATCCACCTGGGCGCGCCCTGGCGTCTTGTGCCCACCAGGGGTGCCTTCCTGGTTGTTTCTTATTTTCCTAATTTTTGTTATATTCCAAAACGGACATAATATTTTTTTTGCAGATTATTCAGAGTCCGTTTACTTACCGTATCACGTACCTCCTCTTTTTCATGATTCTAGAGTGTTCCGGAAGGTTTCTTTTATGTCTTCTTCCGGTGTCATAGTTTGGATAATATTGCTTTAAACATTAATGGGCATACCTGAGATATAATGTTTTATTCGTTGCCCATTGACAACCTTCGGGTTAGTACCTTCGGCATTATTTATTCTGATAGCTCAGATCGATAAACCTCCTCGATAACATAGGGTCCTTCCCATTTGGAGAGGAGTTTGCCTGCAAAGAATCTGAAACGGGAGTTGTACAAAAGAACATATTCTCCAAATTTGAACTCACGCTTTTGGATTCTTTTATCATGCCATCTTTTAACTTTTCTTTAAATAACTTGGCATTTTCATAAGCTTGGGTTCTCCATTCATCTAATGAGCTAATATCAAATAACCTCTTTTCACCGGCAAGTTTGAAATCATAGTTGAGTTCTTTAATTTCCCAATAAGCTTTATGTTCTAACTCAAGAGGCAAATGACAAGCTTTTCCGTAAACCATTTTATAAGGAGACATACCCATAGGATTTTTATAAGTTGTTCTATAAGCCCAAAGTGCATCATCTAATTTCTTAGACCAATTCTTCGGGACCTATTAATAGTCTTTTGTAAAATTAATTTTATTTCTCTATTGTTAAGTTTAACTTGATCACTAGATTGAGGATGATAGGGTGATGCAATTATATGGTTAATATCATACTTAGCAAGCATATTACGGAAAGCACCATGAATAAAGTGTGAACCACCATCCGTCATTAAATATCTAGGGACTCCAAACCTTGGGAAAATAAGTTCTTTAAGCGTTTTAATAGAGGAGTTGTGATCGGCACTACTAGTTGGAATAGCTTTGGTGTCGCTTGAAGCTACGTCGGTATTTCCCCAAAGAGGAAGGGATGATGCAGCACAGCGGCGGTTGGTATTTCCCTCAGATATGAAACCAAGGTTATCGAACGAGTAGGAGAACCAAGCAACACAACGTAAATGGACCCTTCACACAGATAACAAATCCTCGCAACCCGACGTGTTAAAGGGGTTGTCAATCCCTTCCGGGTACGGCGCCTCAAGATAGGCAAACGGACGTGAGATAAAATTGTAGTAGATTGGTAGATCGAACGCCAAACAAAATAAATAGAAATAAAACGCAGCAAGGTATTTTTGTATTTTTGGTTTAATAGATCTGAAAATAAATGCAAAGAAAAAGTAGATCGCAAAGGCAAATGTATGAGAAAGAGACCCGGGCCATAGGTTTCACTAGTGGCTTCTCTCGAGAAAAATAGCAAACGATGGGTGAACAAATTACTGATGGGAATTGATAGAACTTCAAATAATCATGACGATATCCAGGCGATGATCATTACATAGGCATCACGTCCGAGATTAGTAGACCGACTCCTGCCTGCATCTACTACTATTACTCCACACATTGACTGCTATCCAGCATGCATCTAGTGTATTAAGTTCATGGAGAAACGAAGTAATGCAATAAGAATGATGACATGATGTAGACAAGATCTATCTATGTTGAGATAGACCCCATCATTTTATCCTTAGTAGCAACGATACATATGTGTCGGTTCCCCTTCTGTCACTGGGATCAAGCACCGTAAGATCGAACCCACTACAAAGCACATCTTCCCATTGCAAGATAAATAGATCAAGTTGGCCAAACAAATCCCAAATATCGGAGAAGAAATATGAGGCTATAAGAGATCAAAGAAACTCAAATAACTTTCATGGATATAAAAAGATATTACTGATCATAAACTCAAAGTTCATCAGATCCCAACAAACACATCGGAAAAGAGTTACATCATATGGATGTCCAAGAGACCATTGTATCGAGAATTCAGCGAGAGAGAGGAAGCCATCTAGCTACTAACTATGGACTCGAAGGTCTACAAAGAACTACTCATGCATCATCGGAGAGGCACCAATGGAGGTGGTGAACCCCATTCGAGATGGTGTCTAGATTGGATCTGGTGGTTTTGGACTCTGCGGCGGCGGGATGAATATTTCGTCGACTCCCCTAGGGTGTTGGGAATATTGGGGTATTTATATCATACAAGACGCTCCAAGAAAAACACATAGTATGTGACAAATAAAAATATAGCTTCGAGTAAAATACCGATGATCGTTAGAAGAAAGAGGGGATGCCACTCCGGGGCATCCCCAAGCTTAGTTGGTTGCTCATTTTTAGATAATAGCTTGGGATGCCGGGGCATCCCCAAGCTTAGGCTCTTCTACTCCTTATTCCTTCATCCATCGTAAGATAACCCAAAACTTGAAAACTTCAATCACACAAAACTCAACAAAATCTTCGTGAGATCCGTTAGTGTAAGAAAAATAAATTACTACTATAACACTGGTGCGCTCCGGTCCTAAACAAACGGTTTTTTACCCCTTTCCGTGACGGCCTTCGAAACCGTCGCCAAGTGAGTGTGTGCGATAGGGGGTCCTTCCCACACGACCCAGAAACCGTCGGGGATATGGAACAGTGATCCAGAGGCCTTCCACAATGTAATCGTGTGCGATGCAGCACACACTAAATTCTTTCGCACGTGTGGTATGGGTGACTAAGCGTTTCTAATGACGCAGTGAAACCATACGGTCTGTCGTAATGAACCGTTTGCGAAACAGTATGTAAGGCACACAGGCCAACATATGAACTGTGTGTGATTTGTGCCCTATCGTACACGAGTTTTCTGCGTAACCCGTCTGCCATGCTAGACTCCATCGCACATGTTTTCCAACAATTACCATTTGTGATAATGTTCTATCACAAACGGTTCAGGAGCCCCTTCGCACACATACAAGTGCTGCAGACCGTTTGTGATTTGTTAGGTATCACCGACGGTGGCCGCAAGAGTGACGTGTGCTTTTCGTTTGGGATCCCACACGTTTCCTGAAAAAATACGACTGGGATTGTATTTTGCATTGGGCACGGTTAACTCCCAGTTCTCGTGTGCGATAACGCGATATCACAAATGGTTCCGGAGAACCTACGCACACGTAGTAGCGCTGTGAATCGTTTGCGATCTGCTCTGTATCACCGACGGTTCCAATATGATTGACGTATGCTTTCTGATGTGGATCACACACACTCATTTAGTTGAACCGTGTGCGGAGCAATTGCCAGGTTAAAACAAAAATATCCCATTTTGAATCAGCACGCAAAAAGGAAATTTGCCACAATATTCAATGGAACAAATAAACAAAAATATCCCATTTTGAATCGGCACGCAAAAAGGAAATTCGCCACAATATTCAATGGAACAAATAAACAAAAATATCCCATTTTGAATCGGCACGCAAAAAGCAAATTCACCACAATATTCAATTGAACAAATAGTGTCCACAGGAAGAACATTCATCAGATTTCGCAACAATTGCAATTGAACATATGGTAGCTAAATTCCAATGATTTGTCCACACATATATGCATTACATAATTAATCATAGTGTACGAAATACGAAGACCTCATCAGATGGAAAATAATGGATCCATGCATTATATGTTTAGCGGCTAACTCTTACTCAATGTTTCAGGAGAAACCATGCTGAAATCTTCATCATCACCAGCGGGATTGATGTAGTGATCCAGGAAGAAGTCGCTGATAAATCTCTGAACCATCAGCAATTCACCAGCCGGGAGCAGTTCAGGGGTCCTCGGTTTTAAGATGAGCTGCAATATTTTTAAGATCAGAATGTGCCATATGAGTGGAGTAGAATATATTAATTAAGATAGACTTACTGGCACTAATTCTGGAGGATCGTCACAACTATCAGCAGATTTGCAGATTGAGATCATGTGTCTGCAAACATAGTATCCACAAAGGTTGGTCCCTGCTTCTTGCTGAGGACATTGAAATTTTTTGTACAAAATTAGTCATGTATTTGTCCTGTTAGGAACAACCTAACCGGTGTTAGATGTATTATTTTTCTTTGGACAAAATAGAAAGAGGTTTATTTAGAAGCTTGAACATTTGACTAGCCTAAGGAAAGGTATTTGCAGACCGTTGGACAAATTTTCCGAAAATAATGGATTTCGGTGTGTTATTGGAGAAACGATCTCGTGCTGTAGAGGTAGTTTCCTCTTGAACAGGTTCCCTGTTTTAGTTTCCCACAATGCGAGCACACTACAAATGATGATGAATTTTGAAAAAATCAATTATTGAACCAGATATGAATGCAAATTAATTTCAACATCATAGAATTCAATACCTATCCAAGAATTGCTGAAGATGCGTCAGATCCTGAGTGTTTGTTGACTCTCTGAGAGAATCGATGTAGTAAACTGTGTTCTTGTTTGGAACAATGAATACCAATATCCAGTGATTGCTACATATTAAGAAAGCCATGAACTTACGAATGATGTCGAAATCTGAAAGACAATCAGTGTATGCGTGGTTGTTTACTTGACTTACCCTTCATGATATGGCCAGAGAAATGATTCTGCATGGGACGTGTTTTCGAAGATACGGACGACCGTGTTAACGGCCCAGTCCCGTCGGTCCTTTTCATGTAATGCTGTGCCATTTGCTAATGCAGGATCTATGAAATACACACTCTCACTTTCTCTTCTCTGCGCGTTCAATCCCCTGAGAGGAATAAAATGCAGTTAGTTGTTTATCATTTACAGCCTTGTATGGAGAAGTTGATCAGAGTTTGTTAAGTTCTTACAAAATCACGCATCTAACAATAGTGGCATCGAGCACGTTGAAGTTGAAGAAGAGATGTAAGTCCTCGAAACTCACAATGATGGAACCAGCATCGTGTCGGAAATGATCTCTGTTGTAGTGGACTAGCAAATGGTGATGACCTTCTGACATTTGATCCATGCAATATTCATGTAACTCGCGGCAACTGGAGCTGCACTCATCAAAGTATTCGCCACCAAGAAATGGCTGACCATGGAAGTAATTGCGTGCTTCAAGTACGTCTGCTTTTCTTTTAACAAGCAACAATTCTACTTGTTCATCATCCATGGTGTCAGAAATAATATTACTCCCCGATTCGAACAAGCCGCTGTTAATTTGGTTCTGGGCGGTGAGTGATTTAAGTAAGAGGCAATCGTTCTCTTTCCTCTTCACTTTCCCGCCGCGCTTCCTCGTGGTCGTGGGTGTAGCCTTTTTGGCCACTTCCTTCTTGGTACTTGAAGCATTTCTGGCAGAACATCTGGTTTCCTGTAGGGTAGACTGCCGAGCAGAAGGTGAAGCTTTGACGGACTTCTTAGCAGACGGTTTATCTATGCCAGACCGCTCAGCTGGCGGTGCTGCAGTGACGGACTGCTGGGCGGTAGGAGCAGAGGCATCGGATTGCTGACCATGCGTTGAAGCTATGTCGGGTTTCTGCACAGGTGGTGCCAACTTGTCGGTGTGCTGAGGAGGCCGTGCCAACGCGTTGGTTTGCTGAGCAGGAAGTGCTGACGCATTGGTATGCTGATCACGCGCCTGCGGACCGACGGACTGATGAGCAGTCGGTTCTGGACCTACAGACTGCTTAGCAGGCGGTTCCGAAGCATCAGACTGCTTAGTAGTCTATTCCACCGGTTGGTCTCCTGAGCATGTGTTGCAGCTGGGTCCCCCCCCCCCCGCTGCTTCAGCGGCCGGCAACTGAACCGGTGGTGCATCATCAGAAGTTGTAGGCATTGCCACTGGCTGCTTTGCGGCGGAGGATGACATGGCCTGTACGCCACAAAGTCGGTCCGGCTGATCACAGGTTGATGCATCAGCCCGCGAGAGCTGCTCTGGCAAGGAGAGCGTCACCAATTGAGGGGCGACAGTGGTTGCTCTTGGCGGGGCTTCAGGAATCTCATCGATGAACTCTATTTCCTTTCGTGGCCACTGGATGTGATGTAACAGTGTCTCTCCCAAGGTCCTTTGCTCATTGAAGTCTCCTAGGACATTCTTTAGGGCAAATTCATTGAATCCAGGCTTTACTTCAGTCACGTAGTACTTCACACAGCCCGGCTTCAATGGCACATTGTCCAAGAAGAGGCCATCTTCCAAGAAGGGTGGGCAAACCCAGGCTGTTGCACATTTTAATGTACCTTCATAATGTGTAAGCACACCCTTCAGTCTGTCTTTCATTCCAGATAGATCATATATAGCATCATCATGAGCAGCTGCAGTCTCAGTGTCGCTGGGGTCAGCTGATGCATAGCTACTCTTGTGTAGTGTTGTCGCACAATAAGCAGCATCATCCATGCCTGCCTCCCCTCCCATCTGCTGGCTATCTGTCAGTGTTAGAGTCTTCTGCATCATCATCATTGACTCCTCAACATCCTTTTGAATAGCCGGATAAATCTCCTTCTTCAACTTTTCAAACAATGCATTCTGCTTCATTTCACTCCATGCTTTTTTCATGCTGAGCCTCTCTTCTTTGCTGAGTGTGAAAGCCCTCTTGTGCGGGACATTAACGCCTATACCCCTTGCACGGCCAGGGAGCTCTTTAGTGTCCAGAGCAATGGACAGAATGTCACATGGCCCTGAGTTCCTGTAGAACCTTCCAGGGATCTTGGAAGCCTCTACCATCACTTCATACAGTTTGGCGTCACGTGCGTTTTCAAAGTAATAAGTTCCGTCATCATGCCTCTTTGCACATGCCCACTAGTAGTCTCTGGCGCGTTAGCCCTTGATTTCACTAAAGGCCGGACTCCCACCCGCCGGTACTGCTTCTTTGTCCTCCTGTTCCCATATCAGTTTCATGCCGTAGTATCCTGCCACACCCATACGGTGGGGGTGTATGTTCTTCTTCTGAAGTTCCGATTGCTTGAAACTCTTCGTAGCAAACTCTGGAGTTGCCCTGACCCTTTTGAATTCTGCCCAGTCTGCCTTTGTAATTTGGGGTTATGCGGGGATTGGGTCCTTGCCATCACTCAAGTACTTCTTGTACAACACGTGCTTCCAGTTTCTCCACGCATCCCTAGCCTTCTTCAGTGCAGCGTGTTGCACCTACATTCTCCACTACTCCGGAATGTTGAAGTGATCCATGATCTCCCGGACTATCCTTCGCCGTGTTTCTGTGTCAGCCTTCCGAATCCCCGGCAGATTAATGTTGAGCCTTGCCCTGCCAACAAATCCACACACACTCCTGAACCTCATCCGTGCTTTATCTGGTTTAGTTGGAGCCCAGGACTTTAAATCAATCTCGGTTACTTCATATACACCTTTAGGCTGGTGTGTGGGCTTCCTTGGAGCGTTCCTCCATGTCCTGACCGGAAGGGTAATTGCTGCAGCTCTATCCCGTTCAAGACTACTTGATCCCTCACAATCTACTGAAGACCTAGGGTTGTCCGAATCAGATGAAGATACATGGCCTGAATGAGTGCTGTCACTGCTACTCGGCATCTACAGAGAACACATGCGAAACTCAGGAAAGGAGGATAAGCATAAAACTAACAACTTGGTATCAAGCTTTATAAACATGCCATACAATAATTAAGAAAATGTATGGCTAATTTGTTAAGTTTGTGTGACTCGGTCGCCCGCGATCTGTAAATAGGCAGTAACTTATTGGAACAAATACAACTTATATGTAGTAAGGAAGGTAGATAATGAACTTATATATGCTCTCCGTTATTTTATAGCCAATTTAGGAACATACGGAACGAAATTGGAAAAGGGATTGCGAGGAAATATGCCTCACCGCGATGGAGAGCAGTAACTAACAGGCTTCTTAATGCCGGTCGGGGTGAGCACGGCGGCGCCGGAGAGGGTTCTGCTGTGGATCTGGGGGAGGGGGAGCTGGCGAAGGAGATTGGGTGGACTAGTTGAGTGAAACGCAGGCGGACGGTGGGGAGGGTGTTGGCGGCTGCTACCTCTTGAGCATGCATTGGTTTTCCCTTGAAGAGGAATGGGTGATGCAGCAAAGTAGCGTAAGTATTTCCCTCAGTTTTTGAGAACCAAGGTATCAATCTAGTAGGAGACTACATGCAAGTCCCTCGTACCTGCACAAACAAATAAGAACCTTGCAACCAATGCGATAAAGGGGTTGTCAATCCCTTCACGGCCACTTGCAAAAGTGAGATCTGATAGAGATAATAAGATTAATATTTTTGGTATTTTTATGATATAGATTGAAAAGTAAAGATTGCAAAATAAACGACGACAGAAATAGCTAATTACCGGGAGATTAATATGATGGAAGATAGACCCGGGGGCCATAGGTTTCACTAGTGTCTTCTCTCAAGATAGCAAATTCTAGGGTGGGTGAACAAATTACTGCCGAGCAATTGATAGAAAAGCGCATAGTTATGAGAATATCTAGGCATGATCATGTATATAGGCATCACGTCCGTGACAAGTAGATCGAAACGATTCTGCATCTACTACTATTACTCCACACATCGACCGCTATCCAGCATGCATCTAGTGTATTAAGTCATAAGAATAGAGTAACGCATTAGGCAAGATGACATGATGTAGAGGGATAAACTCAAGCAATATGATATAAAACCCATCTTTTTATCCTCGATGGCAACAATACAATACGTGCCTTGCTGCCCCTGCTGTCACTGGGAAAGGACACCGCAACATTGAACCCAAAAATAAACACTTCTCCCATTGCAAGAAAGATCAATCTAGTAGGCCAAACCAAACTGATAATTCGAAGAGACTTGCAAAGATATCAAATCATACATATAAGAATTCAGAGAAGAACCAAATATTGTTCATAGATAATCTTGATCATAAACCCACAATTCATCGGATCTCGACAAACACATTGCAAAAAGAATTACATCAAATAGATCTCCAAGAGAATTGTGACGCCCCTTATTTGACCGTACACTAATCATACCCGCAGCGTGTACGATCAAGATCAGGGACTCACGGGAAGATATCACAACACAACTCTAAAAATAAAAATAAGTCATACAAGCATCATAATACAAGCCAGGGGCCTCGAGGGCTCGAATACAAGTGCTCGATCATAGACGAGTCAGCGGAAGCAACAATATCTGAGTACAGACATTAGTTAAACAAGTATGCCTTAAGAATGCTAGCACAAACTGGGATACAGATCGAAAGAGGCGCAGGCCACCTGCCTGGGATCCTCCTAACTACTCCTGGTCGTCGTCAGTGGGCAGCACGTAGTAGTAGGCACCTCCGGTGTAGTAGGAGTCGTCGTCGACGGTGGCGTCTAGCTCCTGGGCTCCGGCATCTGGTTGTGACAACCAGGTAGAAGGGGAAAGGGGGAAAAGAGGGAGAAAAGCAACCGTGAGTACTCATCCAAAGTACTCGCAAGAAAGGAGCTACACTACATATGCATGGGTATATGTGTAAAGGGCCATATCGGTGGACTGAACTGCAGAATGCCAGAATAAGGGGGGGATAGCTAGTCCTGTCGAAGACTACGCTTCTGGCAGCCTCCATCTTGCAGCACGTGGAAGAGAGTAGATTGAAGTCCTCCAAGTAGCATCGCATAGCATAATCCTACCCGGCGATCC
Organism: Triticum aestivum; assembly: GCF_018294505.1. NCBI lineage: Eukaryota > Viridiplantae > Streptophyta > Magnoliopsida > Poales > Poaceae > Triticum > Triticum aestivum. Next base: position 396,109,597 of record NC_057799.1, read on the forward strand.
TCTCCTCGTCGCCCTGTTAGAGAGCGATTACCGGGTTGTATCTGGCACTTGGAAGGGTGTGTTTTATTAAGTATCCGGTTCTAGTTGTCATAAGGTCAAGGTACAACTCCGGGTCGTCCTTTTACCGAGGGACACGGCTATTCGAATAGACAAACTTCCCTGCAGGGGTGCACCACATAACCCAACACGCTCGATCCCATTTGGCCGGACACACTTTTCTGGGTCATGCCCGGCCGCGGAAGATCAACACGTCGCAGCCCTACCTAGGCACAACAGAGAGGTCAGCACGCCGGTCTAAATCCTATGGTGCAGGGGTCTGGGCCCATCGCCCATTGCACACCTGCATGTTGCGAGGCCGGCCGAAAGCAGACCTAGCCTAGCAGGCGTTCTAGTCCAATCCGGCGCGCGCCGCTCAGTCGCTGACGTCACGAAGGCTTCGGCTGATACCCCGACGTCGAGTGCCCATAACTGTTCCCGCGTAGTTGGTTAGTGCGTGTAGACCAAATGGCCAGACTCAGATCAAATACCAAGATCTCGTTAAGCGTGTTAAGTATCCGCGAACGCCGACCAGGGCCAGGCCCACCTCTCTCGTAGGTGGTCTCAACCTGCCCTGTCGCTCCGCCACAAAGTAACAGTCGGGGGCCGTCAGGAACCCAGGCCCACCTTTACCGGGATGGAGCCACCTATCCTTTCAGCCCCCTCGTCAGAATCACTTGCGGGTACTCAACGAGCTGACCCGACTTTAGTCACCACATGTGTCATGTATATAAATTATATAGTATATACCCGTGATCACCTCCCGAAGTGATCACGGCCCAGTAGTATAGCATGGCAGACGGACAAGAGTGTAGGGCCACTGATGGAACTCTAGCATCCTATACTAAGCAATAGGATAGCAGGTAAGGGTAACAACTGTAGCAACAATGACAGGCTATGCAGCAGAATAGGATTAACCGAAAGCAGTAACATGCTACACTACTCTAATGCAAGCAGTATAGAGAAGAATATGCGATATCTGGTGATCAAGGGGGGGCTTGCCTGGTTGCTCAGACAAGAAGGAGGGGTCGTCGGTGACGTAGTCGACCACAGGGGCATCAAAATCATCGGGGTCTACCGAAGAGAAGAGGGGCAAGAAATAGTAAATACATAGCAAGCAAGTGCATAACAGGACAACAGACAGAGCTAGACGTGTTCTAACGCGGTATGAGGTGATACCGGTGAAGGGGGGAAACATCCGGGAAAGTATCCCCGGTGTTTCGCGTTTTCGGACAGATGAACCGGAGGTGAAATGTTGCAGGTTCACTATGCTAGGGATGCGTGGCGGACGAACGGGCTGCGTATCTGGATTTGTCTCGTCGTTCTGAGCAACTTCCATGTACAAAGTTTTTCCATCCGAGCTACTATTTATTTTATATTAATTTAAAAAGGATTTAATCAATTACTAGAATTAACAGAATTAATTAAATTCTAAACGCATTTATGACGTCAGCATGAAATCAGCGGTCAGCATTGACCTTTGACCAGTCAAGCAGACGGGTGGGTCCCGTTTGTCATTGATTGAGACTAACTAATCAGGATTAACTAGATTAGTTAAATGATTAGGTTAATTAATCACAATTCATTAAGTTAATTAACTTAGTTAACTGAATAATTCATTCATTAATTAATTTTTTTATTATTTATTCTTTTTTATCTCTTTCTTTCAAAAAACTGTTCTGGGCGGGCCCACTTGTCATTGGCACAGTGGCCTTAGCGGGCGTGTGGGTTACGGGCGCTGGCGCCCAGCCCGATTGGGCTTACTCCCAGATCGAAGGGGGGAAGCCGCCGGCCACGGGCACGGCGATGCCGGCCGCTTGAGGCAGCAGTGGCGAGGCCAGGCGAGGCGAGGCAGCGCGCGGGCGCGGTGGGGGGACTAGGGGGCACGCGAGAGGAGGCGAGGTGGCGCAGCCGGTCGAGTACGGCGCCGGAGCGTGGGGCGGTACGGGCGCGGCCGCGGAGTGCAGAGGCACGATGGCCGGGGCGAACGCGAGCTCGGGCAAGTTGGGGGCGGCGTGTACAGCTAGCGAACGGCGTCGAGAGAGAGAGAGAGGAGGAAGCGGGGGCTCACGTTGAGCCTGTAGAGGTGCAAAGCGGGCTCGGGGGAGGCTCGACGGCGACGAAATCGGCGACGAAATCGGCGACGGCGCGCGGGCGACCGAAGGTTGAAGAAGACGTCGATGAGCTCGATGCAGAGGCGCTCCTGCTCAGGTGACTCGTCGGGGAGGAAGAGGAGGTCGAAGCGGTCCTGTGCCGGCGGTCGAGGGCGACGTCGGGGCGAGGTGGCGCCGGCGATCCGGCGACGGCGCGAGCGAAGGGGTCGGGACGACGAGCGGCTTCGGGTCGGGCAGCGTCGCGCGGAAGGAGAGGGGGCGCGGGGTTGAGGTGGTGGCGAGGGGCGACGGTGTGGTGCGCCCCCATCCCGATTTGATCGAAGGGAGAGGGAGAGTGGGTGGAGTGCGTGTGGTAGTTAGGGTTCGGTGGGAGTGCAGGGGCCTAATTAGGCCAGAGAGGGGGGCGGCTGGGCCGGCCTCTTGGCTAGCTGGGCCGGTTGGCCGAGCATGGGGGTGTTTCTTTTCTTTTTCTTATTATTTCTTGTTTTGTTTTATTTTATTTTCTTTTATTCTGTTTTATCTTTGTTTCCTATTGTTTTAGTTTTTGTAAAATATATAGTTGGCATCTAATTTGGTATTTCAATTTAGTCCACTGCCACAAAAACTCTAGTCCCCAAATAATTTAGTTTGATATTTTATTAGTTAGTAAAGGCATTTAAATAATTAGTTTTGCTACTATTTAAATCATTATAGAGTTAAGCATTTCATAAAAGTTTGGTTTCACCACCACAATTACCTATGATTTATCCGACACATCTAGAACATTTTAGTTTTATTTTTGGAAAACTTCTGTTGTTTGCCTTAATTTCAAATTTGAATTTGAATCGGTTTCGAACTAACGCGAGATTAGCGACAGTAACGGAGGTGACGTGGTGTCATTAGCAGAGGTTACTGTAGCTTGATTATCTGGGCGTCACAATTCTCCTCCACTACAAGAAATCTCGTCCCGAGATTTAAGAGGGGAATAAGGGGGAAAGGTCTGGTTACGAAATTCTAACGAATCTTCTCGGTCTTGGTTGCTCTTCTCGAAGTGGTCGATCCATTACATTGACGTCTTCATTTGTCTACTTCAGGTCATCCTGATGAAGTCGTCATCCTTCCTTCAGGATCTCCATCGTACTTACGGAAAGCTAAGGGGGAAAAACTCGGGAAGGACAGAGCTCAACATATGTTAGGTACCTGGGGGCTATCTCAGTGAACGTGGCATAGAGGCATCTCTCGAGTTGAAATTCAAGAAAGTTATCGAGAGCAAGGTAAGGAGGGGCAACAAGAAGCTCCAAGCGGTTAGGCAACCGTCCGTTGCCTGAAACAGAGGGTGGAAGGGGTTCAGAGCAATGGGAATAAGTATTGCGCCTGATACCAGAATAGATCACTAGGAAGGTGGGTCGTGATCTTTCATACGAAGCCAAGCGTGAGGAATAACTTTAGAAACAGGGGTGTACAGGAGAGTCAGGTTTCGATCCTGTGGAACTGTGGGTTATGGGCCCACCTCTGTGGGTTATGGGCCCACCATGTGGGTTAAAAATAGGAGCGGTGACATCTTGCACGGTCATGATAGCAGGGCATGTCAGAGAGTAGCATGTCAGTTATGTCGGCAACAACGTCGGTACCAAGGGCGAGGGACGAAGAGAACCATTTTCTTGCTCGTTGAACGAGGCGGACCAATAGGCAAAGTTCTCGTCCATCGGTGGCTACCGGAATGTCATCAACAATAGTAACAGGGTCTTACTGACAGAGTTCTACACCGAGGTGTTTGCACAAGCAGGGGATTAATACTGCTTAGATCATATGGATCACAAGGAAGGTTAAACAAATCAATGGAAAGGAAAATGTGATCATCAGATCAAACAGAACAATGGGAAGGAAAATGTGTTTGACACATGTACCAGGGGTATACCTTTCCCTAGGACAAGCAGAGCATGATATCCGTGACAGGATATATTGTAGAAAACCCTTTAGTAAGGGGGAGAGAGAAATTTCATAACATTACCCATACAACGGTGTTTGGATAATTAAGCAAGAAACATTTAGCATTGGGTTTCAAATGTTCTTGTTGAAAATCGGAGTACCACAGACATGCTTCGAGATAGCATTGACATGGTCTTCAAGCAAAGGTTAGACTTTGGATAAACAAAGGATCCATCAGGATAAACTTATTAAACAAGGCATTCAATTTCCTAATGGAAAAATAGTTAACCTTGTTAAAAAAGGAAACAATAACAATAGGCCCTTCGGCCAGGTGTGCTAGGCATGACATCACCTTACCGGGTTATATAAAGACCAATGTTATAACTCTTGGAAATATGTTCCAACCATCGTATCTGACCGAGATTTAGATCTGATTGGTGTCAGGATACCTCAGGGTCAGGATGCCTGAGAACAGAAAGGTGCGACACAAATTGTCGAGATGACATTGTAAGATTCTCGGGGAAATGAACTATGGAAGCGAGTTCCGAAACAAGAGTTCATCATTAAACCAAGGAGATGATGAGGAGGTAGCTGATGAACTCAGCGACGACTCATTGACATTAACAAAAGATGGATCTCCACAATTATGTGAACAAGGAGATAACAATTGTCAGATCAAATGATATAATGATGTATGTTCGAGAAAAACATCCACAATTAAACATTGGTTGATAGGTGCACCCGAAATATGGGATGGGTTGCACGATAAATGTTAGAACGGCGACTTAATGAAATAGAATCAATCGACCATTCATTTCAAAGCAATAGGGTTGCTAGAAGTTTTGAAGTCGCACTTCATAGTTCAATTGTCGGTTTTCCAGTTAGAAACAACACGTTGACCAAGGAATGAACGGATATGGCAAGAAGTATCACCTGTATCAAGATCTCTTAAGAGGTGGTGAAATTCTCACGACTTTCTTGACATAAAAGATGGTAATACTTCCAAGGTAAAGAAGAACAAATGCTGGGTAGCAAGGATCTCAAGGTATAACACAAAACACGAACAAGTTTGTGTTGAGAGGGAAATAAAGAATGTTGTCGATGTTAACACAAATCATCAAGGGGCAAGCATGGAATTTCTCATCAGGAACTCAATGTACGTCTCAGAAGAAGTTAAAATGTTGATGATGATCACGACACATTTATCGAGAGGTTTCACGAAGATGTAATCGATCGGCGACGACATCACACCAAGGGAATGGTGAAGCAAAAGGTTACTGGAACCATGGGTACGACACAAACTCGAAATCAAGTTTGCAATTCAAGGTGAAATGATATGACGAGGGAGATTGACGTAAGATTAGCTCATCATCGAAAATTGTGCTTCGGAAAGAAGGACCAGATAGCACAGTTAAAAAGGTGCACGATAATGATATAGCCGATCAGGCTAGGAATGACTTGAAGGGTTATTAAATCATAAGCAACAAAAATTACTTAGAGTTATTGAATCGGAGTGCGGAATCGATTCACTTAACGGTGTTCTCGAGTGACTAATAACTTAGAACCCGAGGGAAATTGGAATTGGCGAGAATAATAGTTGATGAAGAACTCATAAGAAGTTATGTAGTTCCGTGGTATTCTTGAGATACCAGAGTGTAACGCTCGATGTTAGATCAAAGTAAGGGTTGTACAGGTGGAATGATCTGCAGAAGACAAGTACTTCAACTTGTCCGAGAAATGGTATTTAAAAGGAGAACATGGCCGGAACAACGATTGCAAAATGCCAGATCCCAGATATAAGATAAACTTATACCAAGGAAATATTTATTTGAAGAGAAGCTTTAACAATACGATGTACATCGTTTCCATGGGCATGAACACAAAGTTCAAGGTCGACTCCCACTTCTCCAACGCGAGACCATTCATTCACTTCTCTAATAAACATGATTTCAGTGTGAAAACCTACCGGGTGAATTACTAGAGGAGTATGACCCGTGAAAAGTTTTCGGGTCACACAGATTAAGGAAGGCATAAAGTGCAACCCATCGGGATAACTTAGAAACATATACCACAAGTTCCAAGAGTAAATATCAGCAGCTCGAAAGCAGAGCATGGTTGGCCAAATCAAAGAATAGGATTTACTAATGGCATTATGTATTAGGGAAGAATTCACAAGGCGATTAAATATGAAGGACATTGCCGAATAATAATCCGACAAAGGATTTGACGGTCGATAGCGGAGCTGATGTGAGCATCGGCACACAACCAGTTGAAGAAAGAATGCAAGGGCATCATATTATAGAACATCTGAATGATTCAATGCTTAGATATCAAAGGAATTATGATTTCCAAATCGAAGGATCAGAAGAGGACGCTCTGATCAAGGGTGGATAAGTTCAATAGACCTAAGGGTACAATTGACGGCAAATAGAGTGGTCGAGAACAAGCTCATGTTTAAAATGACGTCTGAGCCGGAAAGATAATTTAAAAGGATCAACTGATGATTGCATGCATTCGCACTCATGTTGAATCAATAAGATCAAAATGACGGTGCCAAAGGATACTAACGAATATTGCCAGACATATGGAAAGCATCCATAATGCAAGCAGACAAGTATTGCAGAGCAATAAGCTACTAAGGATTTTTGGAGGATCAAATAGTATTTCGAAGACCATTGTGAAACACATGAACAACTAGGGATGAACGGATACTTGATAAGGGCGAGAAATTATCCGTAGGGGTATTCAGGTGGCAAGGAGCTGCAAGGCAGTAGGCACAAAATATTCTCGGAAGGATAGAAAGGATTTCGAGGTATCTTATAATAACAAGATCAACGGGGAATGATTGTATGAATGGCAAGTGTACGTGGTTATCCATAGAGGTTTATCAATGGATGGGAATTGCAAAAGCGATGGCACAAAGTCTCGAGAGAACATCATAGAGTATCCTCGGAATATCCTGGTGCAGCAGATGATCATCGGTAATAAGGTGCTCTCCGGGTGAAAGTGATCACGAGATCCTAATGTTAGATTTAGTAAAAATTTAACCCGAATAGAAGAGAGATCGGAATCCCGGAGTAAAGATCGAGGAGTAAAAGATCCTAATACCACCCAATGGCGACGTGGGCCCATAACCCACAGGTCCCAGGATCGAAACCTGGCTCTGATACCAACTTGTGACGCCCCCGATTTGACCGTACACTAATCATACACGCAACGTGTACGATCAAGATCAGGGACTCACGGGAAGATATCACAACACAACTCTAAAAATAAAAATAAGTCATACAAGCATCATAATACAAGCCAGGGGCCTCGAGGGCTCGAATACAAGTGCTCGATCATAGACGAGTCAGCGGAAGCAACAATATCTGAGTACAGACATTAGTTAAACAAGTATGCCTTAAGAAGGCTAGCACAAACTGGGATACAGATCGAAAGAGGCGTAGGCCTCCTGCCTGGGATCCTCCTAACTACTCCTGATCGTCGTCAGCGGACTGCATGTAGTAGTAGGCACCTCCGGTGTAGTAGGAGTCGTCGTCGACGGTGGCGTCTGGCTCCGGGGCTCCGGCATCTGGTTGCGACAACCAGGTAGAAGGGGAAAGGGGGAAAAGAGGGAGAAAAGCAACCGTGAGTACTCATCCAAAGTACTCGCAAGCAAGGAGCTACACTACATATGCATGGGTATATGTGTAAAGGGCCATATCGGTGGACTGAACTGCAGAATGCCAGAATAAGGGGGGGATAGCTAGTCCTGTCGAAGACTACGCTTCTGGCAGCCTCCATCTTGCAGCATGTGGAAGAGAGTAGATTGAAGTCCTCCAAGTAGCATCGCATAGCATGATCCTACCCGGCGATCCCCTCCTCGTCGCCCTGTTAGAGAGCGATCACCGGGTTGTATCTGGCACTTGGAAGGGTGTGTTTTATTAAATATCCGGTTCTAGTTGTCATAAGGTCAAGGTACAACTCCGGGTCGTCCTTTTACCGAGGGACACGGCTATTCGAATAGATAAACTTCCCTGCAGGGGTGCACCACATAACCCAACACGCTCGATCCCATTTGGCTGAACACACTTTTCTGGGTTATGCCCGGTCGCGGAAGATCAACACGTCGCAGCCCTACCTAGGCACAACAGAGAGGTCAGCACGCCGGTCTAAATCCTATGGCGCAGGGGTCTGGGCCCATCGCCCATTGCACACCTGCATGTTGCGAGCGCGGCCGGAAGCAGACCTAGCCTAGCAGGCGTTCCAGTCCAATCAGGCGCGCGCCGCTCAGTTGCTGACATCACAAAGGCTTCGGCTGATACCACGATGTCGAGTGCCCATAACTGTTCCCGCGTAGTTGGTTAGTGCGTATAGACCAAATGGCCAGACTCAGATCAAATACCAAGATATCGTTAAGCGTGTTAAGTATCCGCGAACGCTGACCAGGGCCAGGCCCACCTCTCTCCTAGGTGGTCTCAACCTGCCCTGTCGCTCCGCCACAAAGTAACAGTCGGGGGCCATCAGGAACCCAGGCCCACCTCTACCGGGATGGAGCCACCTGTCCTTTCAGCCCCCTCATCAGAATCACTTGCGGGTACTCAACAAGCTGACCCGACTTTAGTCACCACATGTGTCATGTATATAAATTATATAGTATATACCCGTGATCACCTCCCGAAGTGATCACGGCCCAGTAGTATAGCATGGCAGACGGACAAGAGTGTAGGGCCACTGATGGAACTCTAGCATCCTATACTAAGCAGTAGGATAGCAGGTGAGGGTAACAACTGTAGCAACAATGACAGGCTATGCAGCAGAATAGGATTAACCGAAAGCAGTAACATGCTACACTACTCTAATGCAAGCAGTATAGAGAAGAATAGGCGATATCTGGTGATCAAGGGGGGGGGGGCTTGCCTGGTTGCTCAGACAAGAAGGAGGGGTCGTCGGTGACGTAGTCGACCACAGGGGCATCAACATCGTCGGGGTCTACCAAAGAGAAGAGGGGCAAGAAACAGTAAATACATAGCAAGCAAGTGCATAACAGGACAACAGGCAGAGCTAGACGTGTTCTAACGCAGTATGAGGTGATACTGGTGAAGGGGGGAAACATCCGGGAAAGTATCCCCGGTGTTTCGCGTTTTCGGACAGATGAACCGGAGGTGAAATGTTGCAGGTTCACTATGCTAGGGACGCGTGGCCGACGAACGGGCTGCGTATCTGGATTTGTCTCGTCGTTCTGAGCAACTTTCATCTACAAAGTTTGTCCATCCGAGCTACGATTTTTTTATATTAATTTAAAAGGGATTTAATCAATTACTAGAAGTAACAGAAGTAATTAAATTCTAAACGCATTTATGACGTCAGCATGACATCAGCGGACAGCATTGACCTTTGACCAGTCAAGCTGACGGGTGGGTCCCGTTTGTCATTGATTGAGACTAACTAATCAGGATTAACTAGATTAGTTCAATGATTAGGTTAATTAATCACAATTAATTAAGTTAATTAACTTAGTTAACTGATTAATTAATTCATTAATTAAATTATATTTATTATTATTATTATTATTATTTATTCTTTTTATCTCTTTCTTTAAAAAAACTGTTCTGGGCGGGCCCACTTGTCATTGGCACAGTGGCCTTAGCGGGCATGTGGGTTACGGGCGTTGGCGCCTAGCCTGATTAGGCTTACTCCAAGATCGAAGGGGGAAGCCGCCGGCCATGGGCACGGCGAGGCCGGCCGCCTGAGGCGGCAGTGGCGAGGCCAGGCGAGGCGAGGCAGCGCGCAGGCGCGGTGGGGTGACCAGGGGGCACAAGAGAGGAGGCGAGGTGGCGCAGCCGGTCGAGTACCGCGCCGGAGCGTGGGGCGGTACGGGCGCGGCCGTGGAGTGCAGAGGCATGATGGCCAGGGCGAACGCGAGCTCGGGCAAGTTGGGGGCGGTGTGTACAGCTAGCGAACGGCGTCGAGAGAGAGAGAGAGAGAGAGAGAGAGGAGGAAGCGGGGGCTCACGTTGAGCCTGTAGAGGTGCAAAGCGGGCTCGGGGAGGCTCGACGGCGACGAAATCGGCGACAGCGCGCGGGTGGCCAATGGTTGAAGAAGACATCGACGAGACTCAGGCGACTCGTCGGGGAGGAAGAGGAGGTCGAAGCGGTCCTTTGCCGGCGGTCGAGGGCGACGTCGGGGAGAGGTGGCGCCAGCGATCCGGCGACGGCGCGAGCGAAGGGGTCGGGACGACGAGCGGCTTCGGGTCGGGCAGCGTCGCGCGGAAGGAGAGGGGGCGCGGGGTCGAGGTGGTGGCGAGGGGCGACGATGTGGTGCGCCCCGATCTCGATTGGATCGGAGGGAGAGGGAGAGTGGGTGGAGTGCGTGTGGTAGTTAGGGTTCGGTGGGAGTGCAGGGGCCTAAGTAGGCCAGAGAGGGGGGCGGCTGGGCCGGCCTCTTGGCTAGCTGGGCCGGTTGGCCCAGCATGGGGGTGTTTCTTTTCTTTTTCTTATTATTTCTTGTTTTGTTTTATTTTCTTTTCTTTTATTCTGTTTTATCTTTGTTTCCTATTGTTTTAGTTTTTGTAAAATATATACTTGGCATCTAATTTGGTATTTCAATTTAGTCCACTGTCACAAAAACTCTAGTCCCCAAATAATTTAGTTTGATATTTTATTAATTAGTAAAGGCATTTAAATAATTAGTTTTGCTACTATTTAAATCATTATAGAGTTAAGCATTTCATAAAAGTTTGGTGTGACCACCACAATTACCTATGATTTATCCGACACATTTAGAACATTTTAGTTTTATTTTTGGAAAACTTTTGTTGTTTGCCTTAATTTCAAATTTGAATTTGAACCGGTTTCGAACTAACGCGAGATTAGCGACAGTAACGGAGGTGACGTGGTGTCATTAGCAGAGGTTACTGTAGCTTGATTATCCGCGAGTCACAAGAATCGAGGAGAACTTTGTATTGAGATCCAAAGAGAGAAGAAGCCATCTAGCTAATAACTATGGACCCGAAGGTCTGCGGTAAACTACTCACACAGCATCGGAGAGGCTATGGTGTTGATGTAGAAGCCCTCCGTGATCGATTCCCCCTCCGGCGGAGCGCCGGAAAATGCCCCAAGATGGGATCTCATGGGTACAAAAGGTTGCGGCAGTGGAAATAGGGTTTTCTGGTGCTCTTGGATGTTTTCGGGGTATATGAGTATATATAGGCGAAAGAAGTAGGTTGGTGGAGCTATGAGGGGCCCACGAGGGTGGGGGGCGCGCCACCCTACCTCGTGGCCGCCTCGTTGCTTCCTTGACGTCCACTCCAAGTCTCCTGGATTGCGTTTTTTCCAAAAATAACTCTCCCGAAGGTTTCATTCCGTTTGGATTCCGTTTGATATTCCTTTTCTGCGAAACACTGAAATAGGCAAAAAAAACACTAATTTGCACTGGGCCTTCGGTTAGTAGGTTAGTCCCAAAAATAATATAAAAATGCATAATAAAGCCCATTAAACATCCAAAACAGATAATATAATAGCATGGAAAAATCAAAAATTATAGATACGTTGGAGACGTATCAAGCATCCCCAAGCTTAATTCCTGCTCGTCCTCGAGTAGGTAAATGATAAAAACAGAATTTTTGATGTGGAATGCTGCCTAGCATAATTCTCAATGTAATTTTCTTTATTGTGGCATGAATGTTCAGATCCGAAAGATTCAAGACAAAAGTTTAATACTGACATAAAAATAATAATACTTCAAGCATACTAACAAAGCAATCATGTCTTCTCAAAATAACATGGCCAAAGAAAGTTATCCCTACAAAATCATATAGTCTGGCTATGCTCTATCTTCATCACACAAAATATTTAAATCATGCACAACCCCGATGACAAGCCAAGCAATTGTTTCATACTTTTGATGTTCTCAAACTTTTTCAATCTTCACGTAATACATGAGCGTGAGCCATTGACATGGCACTATATGTGAAATAGAATTGTGGTTGTGGAGAAGACAAAAGGAGAAGATAGTCTCACATCAACTAGGCGTATCAACGGGCTATGGAGATGCCCATCAATAGATATCAATGTGAGTGAGTAGGGATTTCCATGCAATGGATGCACTAGAGCTACAAGTGTACGAAAGATCAACAATAGAAACTAGGTGGGTGTGCATCCAACTCGCTTGCTCACGAAGACCTAGGGCATTTTGAGGAAGCCCATCATTGGAATATACAAGCCAAGTTCTATAATGTAAAATTCCCACTAGTATATGAAAGTGACAACATAGGAGACTCTCTATCATGAAGATCATGGTGCTACTTTGAAGCACAAGTGTGGTAAAAGGATAGTAACATTGTCCCTTGTCTCTTTTTCTCTCTTTTTTTATTTGTGCCTTTCTTTATGGCCTCTTTTTTTCTTTTTTTTCTTTTCGTCCGGAGTCTCATCCCGACTTGTGGGGGAATCATAGTCTCCATCATCCTTTCCTCACTTGGGACAATGCTCTAATAATGATGATCATCACACTTTTATTTACTTACAACTCAAAAATTACAACTCAATACTTAGAACAAAATATGACTCTATGTGAATGCCTCCGGCGGTGTACCGGGATATGCAATGAATCAAGAGTGACATGTATGAAAGAATTATAAAGGTGGCTTTGCCACAAATACGATGTCAACTACATGATCATGGAAAGCAATATGACAATGATGAAACGTGTCATAACAAACGGAACGGCGGTAAGTTGCATGGCAATATATCTCGGAATGGCTATGAAATGCCACAATAGGTAGGTATGGTGGCTGTTTTGAGGAAGGTATATGGTGGGTGTATGATACCGGCGAAAGGTGTGCGGTATTAGAGAGGCTAGCAATGGTGGAAGGGTGAGAGTACGTATAATCCATGGACTCAACATTAGTCATAATGAACTCACATACTTATTGCAAAAATCTATTAGTTATCTAAACGAAGTACTACGCGCATGCTCCTAGGGGGATAGATTGGTAGGAAAAGACCATCGCTCGTCCCCGACCACCACTCATAAGGAAGACAATCAATAAAAAAAATCATGCTCCGACTTCATCACATAACGGTTCACCATACGTGCATGCTACGGGAATCACAAACTTTAGAACAAGTATTTCCCAAATTCACAACTACTCAACTAGCATGACTCTAATATCACCATCTTCATATCTCAAAACAGTCATAAAGAATCAAACTTCTCATAGTATGCGATGCACTTTATATGATAGTTTTTATTATACCTATCAACGGTGTTCATCATTAGGACTAATTTTATAGCCAAAGAAAATTACCATGCTGTTCTATAAGACTCTCAAAATAATATAAGTGAAGCATGACAGATCAATAATTTCTATAAAATAATACCACCACCGTGCTCTAAAAAGATATAAGCAAAGCACTAGAGCAAAATTATCTAGCTCAAAAGATATAAGTGAATCACATAGAGTATTCTAATAAATTCCGATTCATGCGTGTCTCTCCAAAAGATGTGTACAGCAAGGATGATTGTGGTAAACTAAAAAGCAAATACTCAAATCATACAAGACGCTCCAAGCAAAACACATATCATGTGGTGAATAAAAATATAGCCTCAAGTAAAGTTACCGATGGACGAAGACGAAAGAGGGGATGCCTTCAGGGCATCCCCAAGTTTAGGCTTTTGGTTGTCCTTGAATTTTACCTTGGGGTGCCTTGGGTATCCCCAAGCTTAGGCTCTTGCCACTCCTTACTCCATAATCCAGCAAATCTTTACCCAAAAACTTGAAAACTTCACAACAAAAAACTCAACAGAAAATCTCATGAGCTCCGTTAGCGAAATAAAACAAACCACCACAATAAGGTACTCTAATGAACTCATTCTTTATTTATATTGGTGTTAAACCTACTGTAATCTAAATTCTCTATGGTTCATACCCCCCGATACTAGCCATAGATTCATTAAAATAAGCAAACAACACACGAAAAACAGAATTTGTCAAAAACAAAACAGTCTGTAGCAATCTGATTTGTTTGAATACTTCTGGAACTCCAACAATTCTGAAAAACTAGGAAAACCTGGACAATTTGTATATTGATCTACTGCAAAAAGAATTGGCAATTTATCACGTTCTGGTGAATTTCAACAATTATTTTCGTGAGCGAAAAGTTTCTGTCTTTTTCAGCAAGATCAAACAATTATCACCCAAGAAGATCCTATTGGTTCTACTTGGCACAAACACTAATTAAAACATAAAACCACATCTAACCAGAGGCTAGATGAATTATTTATTACTAAACAGGAACAAAAAGCAAGGAACAAAAATAAAATTGGGTTGCCTCCCAACAAGCGCTATCGTTTAACGCCCCTAGCTAGGCATAAAAACAAGGATAGATCTAGGTATTATCATCTTTGGTATGCAATCCATAAGTGGCTCTCGTAATAGACTCATAATGTAATTTAATTTTCTTCCTAGGAAAGTGTTCCATGCCTTCCCTTAACGGAAATTAGAATCTAATATTTCATTCTTTCATATCAATAATTGCACCGATCGTTCTAAGGAAAGGTCTACAAAGAATAATAGGACATGTAGGATTGCAATCTATATGAAGAACAATAAAATCGGGCACATAATTCCTTTTTGCAACAATAAGAATATCATTAATCCTTCCCATAGGTTTCTAATTGGTGGAATCCGCAAGATGCAAGTTTAAAGAACAATCATCAAATTCACGGAAACCTAACACATCACACAAAGTTTTTGGAATCGTGGAAACACTAGCACCCAAATCACACAAAGCATAGCATTCGTGATCTTTAATCTTAATTTTAATAGTGGGTTCCCACTCATCATAAAGTTTTCTAGGGATAGAGACTTCTAATTCAAGCTTTTCTTCATAAGATTGCATTAAAGCATCAACGGTATGTTTAGTAAAAGCTTTATTTTGATCATAAGAATGAGGAGAATTTAACACGGATTACAACAAGGAAATACAATCTATCAAACAAGAATTATCATAATTAGATTCCTTGAAATCTGAAATAGTGGGTTCATTGCTATGTAAAGTTTTGACCTCTTCAATCCCACTTTTACCAATTTTTGCATCAAGATCTAAAAACTTCGAATCATTGGGACGCCTTTTAACTAAAGTAGACTCATCTCCAGTCACATCTTTATCAAGATTCATATTGCAAAACAAAGATTTAATAGGAGACACATCAATCACTTTTAGATCTTCATCATTATTATTACCCTCTAGCTCTTCCGGCTTGGCGGCCATCTTATTAACTAAGGTGGCTTGCTTATCCGAAATTTGGCCTACTAAATTTTCAAGATGGGCAAACTGAGATTTCAAACCATAAAATTCCTTAGACATATCATCAAGCTCTTTATTCATGTACTCCACAAAACTTTTTTGTTCCTTAAGCTCGTTTCTGAAGAAATTATTATGCTCAAATTGCAAAGTCATAAAGCTTCTAACGTTGTTTTCAATTTCTTCCAAACTTCTAAGGTGAGGATCATCGTTTTTAGGTAAAGCCATCGGGGCAAAAAATCCAACACACAATCACACAAGAAGCAAGTAAAAATAGGTGAACGAAAAAGAGGACGAATAGAACGGCAAGGGTGAAGTGGGGCAAAGGAAAATGAGAGGCAAATGGCAAATAATGTAATTCAAGGGATAAGAGTTTGTGATGGGTACTTGGTATGTCTGCAACAATGACAGGCTATGCAGCAGAATAGGATTAACGGAAAGTAGTAACATGCTACACTACTCTAATGCAAGCAGTATAGAGAAGAGTAGGCGATATCTGGTGATTAAGGGGGGGCTTGCCTGGTTGCTCTGGCAAGAAGGGTTCATCGTCGATGTAGTCGATCACAGGGGTACCGGCATCGGTCCCAGGGTCTACCGGAAAGAAGTAACGAAGGGGGAACACAATAAATAACAGAGCAATCAAAGTATCACAAAGCATAACATGAAAAATGCGGTGCTAGATGTTCCCTAACGCGGTAGTAGGTGATATCGGCAAAGGGGGGAAACATCCGGGAAAGTATCCCCGGTGTTTCGCGTTTTCGGACAGATGAACTGGAGGGGGAAAGTTGCGTGTTTGCTATGCTAGAGATGTGTGGCGGACGAACGGGCTGCGTAACCGGATTCGTCTCGTCGTTCTGAGCAACTTTCATGTACAAAGCTTTCCATCCGAGTTACGGTTTATTTCCTATGATTTTCTAAAGATTTTAAACATTTCTGGAATTTATTTATTTATTTCAAATCACCATTATCCAGAACAGTGTCTGGTGACGTCAGCATGACGTAGAGGTGACGTCAGCGGTCAACAGTCCGCTGCCCAGAGCCGAACCTGACCTGTGGGTCCAGTGGGACCCACATGTCATTGACAGTGGTTTAATTAGCTGAGTTAGTTTAATCTAGTTAATCTAATTAGTGGCGGGCCTACTGATCAGTGGGTAATTAGTGTTTCAATTAATTTAATTTAATTAATTAACATATTTAGTTATTTATGAAAAATCATTTTAACAGGCGGGACCCACATGTCATAGACAGGGCTCGCCCAGTCATCATAGTTGACTTAGTCAACTCGTCAACAGGGGGGCCGGGCCCACTGGTCAGTGACCCAGCGGGGTGGCCCCGGGCCAGGCTAGGTCAGCGCGGCCGGCTCTCGCCGCCGGCGGCCAAATACACGGCGCTGACCCGCCGGAGTTCACCAAAAAACGTGCCCAGGGCACGGATCCGTGCGTGCTTGGGCTCGTTCGAACGAGCGCGAAGAGGCGCATCTAGTGGTGTGAGCGGTTCGTCCCGATGTGGCCGGAGATGTCGCCGGCGTCGAGCTGAGCGGCGGCCGCGTGCGGGCGAAAGCGTAACAGAAGCTAGGGGCACTAGGGGCTGCGGGCGTGCGTGCGTTGGACTCCTGGCAGCTCCAGGAGCACATCTGTGGGCTCGAACGCAAGCGGCAGTAGCGGCGGCGAAGCTAACGGCGGCGGCGGGCTCGGCCATGGTGGGCGCCGTGGCTAGAGGCTACGCGGCAAGGGGAAAACGGAGGGGAAGACACAGTGCTCACCGAGGAGGCTCACGTAGGCCCGGTGAGTGCGTAGGAGCAGCAGGGCGTCGGCAATTGGCGGAGGAGCGCCGGCGACTGTAGGCGAGGAAGAACTCGATCCCCGGGGCTGTGGTGGCGCCGAGCTTGAACCCTTGGTCAGAGAGGGAGTTGAGGAAGCAGGCGGAGCTGTTGGACTCGTCGGTGAGGCGCGGGGAGCATGGTGGCCGCGCCTACGACGGATCTTGGCGGCGGGCTTGGGGCGAGATGGGAGAGCGAGGGAGAGAGCGCGCAAGGGAAGGGGAAGTGGGGTTCTAGGGTTTCGGGGGAGGGGTGCCGGGGTTCTCTTATCCACCAGGGGACCGGGGGATGGCCGGCGCGTGGCAATCCCGGCCATGGACGCGCTAGGGTCGTCCACGAGGCGCGGTGAACAGGAGGAGGACGATGGTGGCTTAGGTGAGCTGGGCTGCACTGTGGCCAGCAGGCCTAACCGCCGTGTGCCACTTCTCTATTTTCTTTTTTACCTATTGTTTATATTTCTTTTCTGTTTTCTTTTAGTTTTTTATTTTATTATAGTTTTGTAAAATACCAAAGTTGTACCTAATTTAGTTTTAATAAACATGCCACTGCCCCAATAGTTTTGGGCAATTAAATAACTTAATTAATATTTTATTAATTGAAGAAGGCATTTATTTATTTGTCTAAGCTGTAGTTTTATTTAAATAAGGGCATTTAAATATTTTATAAAAATTTGATTCCTTTGCCAATAAGCCTCTGCATTTATTTTCACATTTAGAACAATTTAGTTTTAATGATTGAGAACTTTTAGTGTTTGGCTTTAGTTTAAATTTCAATTTGAATTCCGTTTGAATCAACGTAGGTTTAATTAACGGTAATCATGGTGACGTGGCATCATTAGCAGGGAATTACTGTAGCATAACTATCCGGGCGTTACAGTTGGTTGAAGAAATCATAGAGGTCAATGAGTGTGTTTCTTATTTCTTTGTCCATCAGATTCCTGATGGCCACCGGGAGGATTTGTGTCAACATTACGTGGCAATCATGTGACTTCATCTGTCCCAACTTCATTTTACCTGAGCTCACATCCACGAGACTTCTGATGTTTGCGGAGTAGGAAGAGGGTGTCTTAACTGACAGCAAATAGGTGAAGAACTGTGTTGCTTCTTTTGTACTGAAATTGTAACTCTGGCGAGCTTTGATGAATTTGTCATCATCTTCTACTTCACTCTTACGTTGTGATTGATCAGCAAGCATATCGAGCCGTGAACTGTCACCATCCTTTCTTTTACCTTTAATCTTGAGGAGAGTACCAAGGATGCTTTCACATACGCTCTTCTCTACGTGCATGACATCGATGCAGTGACGTACACGTAGAATCTCCCAGTAAGGTAATTTCCAGAACACCGATTTCTTCTTAAACACTGGATCCTTGGGTGTTACTTTCACCATCAAAGGGTGGTTCTTGCCAGGCACAACATTGATTTTTTAGCCATGTTGTGGACCACCACCCCTTCATAGGGTCTTGGGGCTGCAGCTGCCTCTGTCGTACCATCAAATTCAGCTTTCATCTTTTGGTATGGGTGATTTTTCCGTAAGAACATACGATGACGCAAATACACTGTTTTGTGCGAGTTGGGAAGTCTTCTGCTAGCTGTCCTATCCATGCATGTGACACACCCTACTTCTCCCCTTGTTTTCTGCCCCGATGTGTTGCCTAATGCCGGCATATCTTGAACGGTGTGCACCAGCATGGCATGTAGATCGAAAATCTCCTTTCTGTAAGCATCATAACATTTTACAATAGGCGCATCTATCCACACTGTCAGTAGTTCTTCTACGAGTAGCTGAAAGTAAATGTCGATGTCATTTCCAGGTTGCTTCGGGCCTTGGATAATCATTGACATCATAATGTATTTTTTCTTCATACACAACCAAGGAGCTAGGTTATATATGCACGGAAGCACCGGCCATGTGCTGTGATTGGTGCTCATATCGCCAAAAGGATTCATCCCGTCAATACACTCCCCGAGCCTTATACTTCTAGGATCCTTGGCAAAATTTTCAAACTTTTTGTCGATTAATTCCCAATGAGCCCCATCTTTCGGGTGCCTCATATACCTATCCGCAATTCGCTCATCATGATGCCACCGCAACCTCTTTGCCTCTCTAGGGTTTGCAAACAAACGCCTCAACCTTGGAATTAAAGGCAAGTACCAAACAACCTTGAATGGGACTCCTGTCTTGATCTCGTCGTCTAATTTGTACTTGTAATTTGCTCTCCTGCGCTTGTATCGTGCATGCTTGCATGTGGGACATGCATGATAATCTTTGTAGTCACCAGGGAACAATATACAATCATTCACACAAGCGTGTATCTTCTGTACTTCAAGTTCCAATGGGCAAACAATTTTCTTCGCTTCATTCGTGCTTCTGGGGAGCACATTATCTTCCGGAAGAATATCTTTGCAAATACCTAAGATCTCTGTGAAGCCCTTGCTTGATAGACTGTTTGCTTCTTTAAATCTGAGAATCGCCAGGGTGGCACTCAACCTGGAATATTTCTTTTTGCAACCTGGATACAATTCTTTCTTGGAGTCCGCATCAATGGTTGGCAGATCCTTGTACCCAATCATATCCTTTTCTGGGGCCTCAAAATCTGCAATCATAGCAGCAAAATCTGGCATATCAAGATCGTCATCATCTTCGTGGACGTCTTGGTTTTCCAGTGGGCGTTTCGGCTTTCCGGTGTTCCATTGGTAGCTTGACGCCCCTCTGCCCCGATGTTAGAATCAACATCCATGTGACACTAATCGGGGTTTGGCATCTCGCTGCCCTGGGTATCTTCATCCATGACCTCCTCTTCACCGTGTCTGGTCCAACGTGTATATCCATCCATGAATCCCCTAGAGACTAAGTGCATCTGGACATCTGCAACTTCATGTGACTCTATATTGGCACAATCAGTACATGGACACAGGATGTAATCGACATCACCAATTCTCCTCTTTGTACTTTCAGCCAAATTCATGAACTCTGTCACACCACTGATAAAATCTGCGGTTTTCCGATTCTTCATCCATCGAGATCGTTCCATCTGCAGCACACGAGTGGTAATTAAAAACAAAACAACAACATTAATACACGAATTAACTGCTGTCCAAAGATGCGTGCATAAATCACAAGGTTTTATTTTAATAATTACTGAGGGCGCTCCATGTTGTTATCCAGACGTGCTATGACAAAAAATAATAGCCAGTCAATTTACACGCAGAGTACTAGTACAACACTACACTTAGGAATTCAATACCTAAATTTAGCCACTCACGAAAAGAATACCTTAATTAATTAGCCGCGCGACGACCTCCACCCAGCAGACAGACAAGCGCGATGCGGCCGCACGCCAAGATAGCAGGGTCGAGGAGCAAAGCTTAGTGCGGCTGCCGCCTGAAGTTCGACCTCCACTATCCCGCCATCGACCGCGATGGATGTGCTCAAATCACGCCGCTGCCGACCTCGATGGTTGAGCTCCTCCTATCTCCCGCCGCAGAACGAGGATTGACCTCCTATGACGCCGCCACCGCCCACCGATCGAGGATTGACCTCTTCTCCGGTAGCCGCTGCCTAGGCCGCTGCCATCTCTATATGCAGAGCGGTTGTTTTTTTACGGATATTCCCGGAGCAGCTGTTTACACGGTATCTCGCCGTAACTCAATTATATGGACGGGGTAGTACATCACATACGGTTA
The DNA here is from genome assembly GCF_018294505.1 of Triticum aestivum. Classification (NCBI taxonomy): domain Eukaryota; kingdom Viridiplantae; phylum Streptophyta; class Magnoliopsida; order Poales; family Poaceae; genus Triticum; species Triticum aestivum. The sequence continues at coordinate 396,130,448 of NC_057799.1, forward strand.
TGTAACGGCAACCGTGTCTAACCTACGTTGTCTTCTCACACGGTTTGGTGCGGAAATCGTGTGTGACGTTGTAATACCTAACACAAACGACATGTACAAACAGTGTGTCGTATACAACATATATATAGTGCCATTAGTAGTTCCCGGCCGTTAGCTTATCTCCATAGTTTCCCCATTTCCCCCAAATCCCTACATAGCCTCCAAATTCCCTCGCGTGGCGCTGACATTGGGGGAATGCGGACGAGTGGTGCTGATGGTTACGGTGCGGCTACTCCTACCCATATCGCCGCCACGACGACGGTCACTGTCGAGCACTTGCCTAAGGTCATCAGAAGGCACGTGTACTACGGATCTGAATCGTCCTGTCAGGTTCCAATCTATCCCGATCTTTTTTACCATGTCCAAAGTATGTCTCCTTGCTGAATCCGTCCTGAATGACCCCCCCCCCCAAGGAAAGCAATCTGCCGCCGGATCCGGAGCTTGACTCCAGACTCCCGCAACATGAGTTCGACTCCGAGTTTTGCGCCACCGAGAAGTACCAAAAGCCGAGTTGTGTGCACGGGCACACTCCCGCTCGACGTGTATGCACGAAGGGATTCGACATTGGCAGGCGGTTTCTCAGTTGCCCCTTAGAGGTTAGTGCTAATTAAGTTCATCATTTTACTTCAGTTAATGCCACCGCTCATCCAGAATACTATTTAACATTGGCAGGGATATGAGGCTTGTGCCTTCGTTAATTGGCTGGATGAAGAATGGCATGGCAGGGCTCGGAGTGTTATCGCCTAGCTCGCAGAAGATAACGTAAAGTTGAAGAAGATACTGGCTGATCTGGAATGTACAATCAGTACGATGAAGCAAGAAAGAATCAATCACATGCAACAGATGAAAGCAAGAGACAAGAAGCAACTAGCATGTGTAGTTGTGGTTGTCGCATTAGCCATGTTCTATGCGCTGTTTGCAATGATGATTAGGGGTTTTGTTTGACAGTATAGCTAAAGCACATCTAGATGTGCTCTAAGTAATGCACATCTAGATGTGCTCTAAGTAATGCACATCTAGGTCCTATATATGCCATTGATGTTACGCAAAGATTCATGCAGATATTTTTCTTTGTCGTTTTTCTTTTCCTTTCTAGTTTGATTATTATTGGCTTTATCAATAAGAAGAGCTCAATGTATTGCTTGCCAACTATCCTACTCCGTTCGTACCGGTACCGGTGCATAATCCCAAAACTCGTTCCTTGTTTTTGTCCTGAAAAAGGAAACCAACCAAATAGCCAATAGGAGTCATGCGCAACCCCGGGAATTTGGAGCGACTAGGTACAAATAATTACGGTTGATTATATCAGCGGTTAGATAATACGTCAACCCCCGCTTCAATCCCCGCTTCAATTGGCAGTTCCTCTTCTCTGCATACCCCGCTTAAGTGTCCACCATCTTCATCGTCCCCGGCAGGCCGCGCTACACACTAGCACACACTCTGCAGCCATGTCGAGCGATAGCAAGGACGACAGTTCGGCCAGCAGTCTGGCGCCCGATGATAGGTTAACATCGGAATCATCCCGCTCGTCTTCCATGAGTCCGGCGTCGAGTCCACACCTCGATTATATCCGGTTCATGGAAGGGACGCCGCCTCCGGAGTCGTCAGACGACAACCAGACGGACGAGGAGCCGTCGGAGGACGACAATGATGAGGAGGAGGAATGGTCGAGCGAGGAGGAGGACGACGACGACAGCAACGACGATGACGACGGCGGCGGCGATGAAAAGCCAACGGTCAGCGGCAAGAAGCGTCCTCGCCAAGACGATGTCACGGGGCCATCCAACAAGAACAACAAGAAGAAGAAGGACTAAATTAAGCAGACTGTATATATCTTTGTTTATCCTGTCAATCTCATCGCAGACGGTTAGTAATATGTATTTGACAGAGATCTTCTACATTATCGCCAACAGGTTGGTTTGTTGAACTGTGTGCCCTGACAAGCACACAATTCACAAAAAAAGACCGTATGGGCTGTCTATAATGATCGCACACAATTCTGATTACCGACCTGTTTGCCGGGTATCACACACATCTTGTTACGCCGAATCGTTCGTGTTCACCTCACTCATCGCAAACGGTTCATCGAAGTGAACTGTATGCCGTATATCGCACACACCTTGATCTGGCTGCCCGTTTCTGTTGTTCTGTCTCATCGCAAACAGTTCATACAGATCAACTGTATGCCCCTCATCGCACACGCAACTATAATCTGAACCGTGTTTGATGTATCATTCATCACAAACGTTTTGCATCATTTCTGACGGTTTTCATACACCACCGTTTGCGATTATTGCATCGCACACAGTTTCTCGAAGGGTCTCTGATCGTAGTGTCGCGTTAGCAGCATCCTGCAGTAGTGTAAGTACTGTACCAAACCAATTCATATTTTGTTTTTGCATTATATCTACTGTATTCCAATTTTTCTATGGCAAAAACTCATCAAATAAAACCATAGAGCCATCAAAATAAGCACACAACGCAAGGAAAACAGAATCTGTCAAAACAGAACAGTCTGTAGAAATCTGATTTGTTCGAATACTTCTGGAACTCCAAAAATTCAGAAAAACTAGGAAGACCTGGGTAATTTGTATATTAATCTACTTCAAAAAAAAATTGGTATTTTACCACGCTCTAGTAAAAAATAAGAATTATATTCGTCAGTGCAAAAGTTTCTGTTTTTCAGCAAGATCAAACAACTATCATCCAATAAGATCCTATTGGTTATACTTGGCACAAACACTAATTAAAACACAAAAAACACAATCATAACCGTAGCATAATTTTGCTAACACTCAAGAGCAGAAAGCAAAAAGCAAAAATAAATTTTATTCATTGGGTTGCCTCCCAACAAGCACTATAGTTTTACGCCCTTAGCTAGGCATAAAGCAAGGATTTAAGTTTTGTCATCTTTGGTTCGAGACCCATAAGATGCCCTCATGATTGATTCATATGGTGGCCTAATTCTTGTTCTAGGGAAGTGTTCCATACCCTTCCTCAAAGGAAATTGGAACTTAATATTGCCTTCTTTCATATCAATCACGGCACTGATAGTGCGTAGGAACGGTCTACCAAGAATAATTGGACAAGACGGATTGCAATCAATATCAAGAACAATAAAATCTATGGGCACATAATTCCTATTTGCAAGAATAAGAACATCATTAATTCTTCCCATAGGCTTTTTAATAGTGGAATCCGCCAAGTGCAAATTCAAAGAACATTCTTCAAGATCGGTAAGACCAAGCACATCACATAAAGATTTCAGAATTGTGGAAACACTAGCACCCAAGCCACACAAAGCAAAACACTCATAATTTTTAATCTTGACTTTGATAGTAGGTTCCCATTCATCATGCAATTTTCTAGGAATTGATACTTCTAATTCCAATTTTTCTTCAAAAGCTTTCATCATAGCATCAACAATATGTTTAGTAAAAGCTTCATTTGTTCATAAGCATGGGGTGAATTTATCATGGATTGCAACAAAGAAATACAATCAATCAAAGAGCAACTATCATAATTAAAGTCTTTGTAATCCAAAAGAGTGGGCACATCACTAGTTAAAGTTTTGACCTCTCCAAACCCACTTTTATCAATTTTCTCAACAAGATTTTCACCCTCCGAAATATCGGGACGCCTTCTGGCTAAAGTTGACTCTTCTCCAGTCCCTTTTTCATCAATATTAACTTTACTAAACAAGGAATCAATAGAAGAAACACCAATCATTTTAAGATGTTCATCACTTATACCCTCTAACGAGATTGGTTAAGCGGCCATTTGATTTACTAAGGTAGCTTGTGCATTGGATATTTTTCCTAGGAAAATTCGGCAAAAGCATACTTAGATTGGAGATTGCAAACCTCTCTACTAATATCGGCAAGTTGTTTTGTAATAGCATCTAGCACAACGGAGTGCTCCTTAAGTTCTTCAGTATAATACTTATTATGCTCAAATTGTGTAGTCATATATTCCTTAGTACTTTTCTCAATTTAAGCAAAATATTTGGGTAAGGAACATCATAGTATTTTCTTTGAGGCATCATGACTACGCAAACAAGAACACACGCAAAAATGGATCCGGCGAGAAAACGGTGAACAGAAAAAGAGGGGCGAATAAAACGGAATTTTTTTGTGAAGTGGGGGTGAGGAAAATGAGAGGCAAATGGAAAATAATGTAAATTGCGAGGAGATGAGATTTGTTATTAGGAACCTGGTATATGTTGAAGATCCTCCCCGGCAACGGCGCCAGAAATTCCTTTTGATGTCGCTTGAAGCTACGTCGGTATTTCCCCAAAGAGGAAGGGATGATGCAGCACAACGGTGGTAGATATTTCCCTCAGATATGAAACCAAGGTTATCCAACAAGTAGGAGAACCAAGAAACACAACATAAACAGCCCCTGCACACAGATAACAAATCCTCGCAACCCGACGTGTTAAAGGGGTTGTCAATCCCTTCCGGGTACGGCGCCTCAAGATAGGCAATGGACATGAGATAAAGTTGTAGTAAATTGACAGATCGAATGCCAAAAAAAAGAAATAAAACACAACAAGGTATTTTTGTATTTTTGGTTTAATAGATCTGAAAATAAATGCAAAGGAAAAGTAGATTGCAAAGGCAAATATATGAGAAAGAGACCGGGGGCCATAGGTTTCACTAGTGGCTTCTCTCGAGAAAAATAGCAAACCGTGGGTGAACAAATTACTGTTGGGCAATTGATAGAACTTCAAATAATCATGACGATATCCAGGCAGTGATCATTACATAGGCATCACGTCCAAGATTAGTAGACCAACTCCTGCCTGCATCTACTACTATTATTCCACACATCGACCGCTATCCAGCATGCATCTAGTGTATTAAGTTCATGGAGAAACGCAGTAATGCAATAAGAACGATGACATGATGTAGACAAGATCTATCTATGTAGAGATAGACCCCATCGTTTTATCCTTAGTAGCAACGATACATACGTGTCGGTTTCCCTTCTGTCACTGGGATCAAGCACCGTAAGATCGAACCCACTACAAAGCACATCTTCCCATTGCAAGATAAATAGATCAAGTTGGCCAAACAAAACCCAAATATAGGAGAAGAAATACGAGGCTATAAGAGATCATGCATATAAAAGACTAAAGAAACTCAAATAACTTTCATGGATATAAAAAGATATAACTGATCATAAACTCAAAGTTCATCAGATCCCAACAAACACACCACAAAAGAGTTACATCATATGGATCTCCAAGAGACCATTGTATTGAGAATTCAGCGAGAGAGAGGAAGCCATCTAGCTACTAACTACAGACCCGAAGGTCTACAAAGAACTACTCACGCATCATCGGAGAGGCACCAATGGAGGTGGTGAACCCCATCCGAGATGGTGTCTAGATTGGATCTAGTGGTTCTGGACTCTGCGGCGGCTAGATGAATATTTCGTCGACTCCCCTAGGGTTTTGGGAATATTAGGGTATTAATAGAGCAAAGAGGCGGCCCGGGGGGCACCCGAGGTGGGCACAACCCACCAGGGCGCGCCTGGGCCTCCTGGCGCGCCCTGGTGGGTTGTGCTCTCCTCGTAGCACCCCCCAGGCGCAGCCAGGGCCCATTACGTGCCTTCTGGTCCATCAAAAATATCCGTGGAGTTTCGTTGCATTTGGACTTCGTCTGATATTGATTTCCTGCGATATAAAAAACAACAGAAAACAACAACTGACACTTGGCACTATGTCAATAGGTTAGTACCAAAAAATGATATAAAATGACTATAAAATGATTATAAAACATCCAAGATTGATAATGTAATAGCATGGAGCAATAAAAAATTATAGATACGTTGGGGACGTATCAAGCTTCCACCCACTTAGTAACGTAATCAACAGCAACCAAAATATGAGTATACCCATTAGAGGAAGGAAAAGGTCCCATGTAATCAAATCCCCAAACATCAAATGGTTCAACAACAAGTGAGTAATTCATAGGCATTTCGTGACACCGATATTACCTATTCTTTGACATTCATCACAAGATAAGACGAACCTACGAGCATCCTTGAAGAGAGTAGGCCAATAAAACCCAGATTGCAATACCTTGGGAGGAGTTCTGTCTCCCGCATGATGTCCTCCATAAGCTTCGGAGTGACAGTTCCGTAGGATTTGTTCCTATTCATGCTCAGGTACACAACGTCTAATAATACCATCTACTCCTTCTTTGTAAAGATGTGGGTCATCCCAAAAGTAATGTCTTAAATCATAGAAGAACTTTTTGTTTTGTTGGTACGTGATGCTAGGGGGTATGTATTTAACAACAATATAATTAGCATAGTCAACATACCAAGGTGTACTATTAGAAACATTTATTGCAGCTAACTGCTCATCAGGAAAGCTATCATTAATAGGTTGTGGGTCATCAAGAATATTTTCCAACCTAGACAAGTTATCAGCCATGGGGTTCACAGCTCCTTTTCTATCAGGGATATGCAAATCAAATTCATCGAATAAGCCTTGGTTTGGTATCTTTCTTTTCCATAAGATACTTTATTGCAGCATGAACATTGCGAACAATTACTTTTGAATCTACAATATAGGATCTAAACTTATCACAAGCGAACACCACTGCTAGAAATTCTTTTTCAGTAGTAGCATAATTTCTTTGAGCACTGTCTAGAGTTTTACCAGCAAAGTGAATAACATTCAGTTTCTTATCAACTCTTTGTCCTAGAACAGCACCAACAACATAATCACTAGCATCACACATAATTTCAAAAGGCAAGTTCCAATCAGGTGGTTGAACAATAGGTGCAGAAATTAAGGCTTTCTTGAGTGTTTCGAAGGCTTCTAAACAATCATCATCAAAAACAAAAGGAATATCCTTTTGCGGAAGATTTGTAAGAGGCCTAGAAATTTTAGAAAAGTCTTTGATAAATCTCCTATAGAAACCAACATGACCAAGGAAACTACGAATACCTTGGATATTTTTAGTGAAGGAAATATGCCCTAGAGGCAATAATAAAGTTGTTATTTATATTTCCTTATATCATGATAAAATGTTTATTATTCAAGCTAGAATTGCATTAACTGGAAACTTAGTACATGTGTGAATACATAGACAAAAACAAAGTGTCCCTAGTATGCCTCTACTTGACTAGCTCGTTAATCAAAGATGGTTAAGTTTCCTAACCATAGACATGTGTTGTCATTTGATGAACGGGATCACATCATTAGGAGAATGAAGTGATGGACAAGACCCATCCGTTAGCTTAGCATAATGATCGTTTAGTTTTATTGCTATTGCTTTCTTCATGACTTATACATGTTCCTCTGACTATGAGATTATGCAACTCCCGAATACCGGAGGAACACCTTCTGTGCTATCAAACGTCACAACATAACTGGGTGATTATAAAGATGCTCTACAGGTGTCTCCTATGGTGTTTGTTGAGTTGCCATAGATCAAGATTAGGATTTGTCACTCCGTGTATCGGAGAGGTATCTCTGGGCCCTCTCGGTAATGCACATCACTATGAGCCTTGCAAGCAATGTGTCTAATGAGTTAGTCACTGGATGATGCATTACGGAACGAGTAAAGAGACTTGCCGGCAACGATATTGAACTAGGTATGGTGATACCGATGATCGAATTTCGGGCAAGTAACATACCGATGACAACGGGAACAACGTATGTTGTTATGCGGTTTGACCGATAAAGATCTCCGTAGAATATGTAGGAGCCAATATGAGCATCCAGGTTCCGCTATTGGTTATTGACTGGAGATGTGTCTCGGTCATGTCTACATAGTTCTCGAACCCGTAGGGTCCGCACGCTTAACGTTCGAAGACGATATGTATTATGAGTTATGTGATTTGATGACCGAAGTTTGTTCAGAGTCCCAGATGAGCTCACGGACATGACGAGGAGTCTTGAAATGGTCGAGAGGTAAAGATTCATGTATAGGACGATGATATTTGGACACCGGAAGTGTTCCGGGTGATATCGGGTCACTGGAAGGGGTTTCAGGCACCCCCCGGCGAAGTTATGGGCCTATTGTGCCAAGTGAGGGACAGACCAGCCCCTGGTGGGCTGGTGCGCCCCTCCTAGGCCGAATAGGAGTAGGAGGAAAGGAAGGGGGAGAAGGAAGGAAGGAGGAGGGTTCGGCCTCCACCCTTTCCCTCTCTTCCCCCTTCTCTTTCCTTCCCATATACTGAAAGAAGGAAGGGGGGCGAATTGGGCTTGCACCCCAAGTAGGATTCGGCCTACTTGGGGGCGCCCTAAGGCTGCCTCTTCCCCCCTCCAACCTATATATATGTGGGGAGAGGTGGCACCTAGAACACACAAGTTTCTCTTAACCGTGTGCGGTGCCCCCCTCCACAGATTTCCACCTCGGTCATATTGTCGTAGTGCTTATGTGAAGCCCTGCGTTGGTAAATTCATCATCACCATCACCATGTCGTCGTGCTGACGAAACTCTCCCTTGGCCTAAGCTGGATCAAGAGTACGAGGGATGTCACCGAGCTGAACGTGTGCAGATCGCGGAGGTGCCATGCGTTCGGTACTTGATCGGTTGGATCGCGAAGACGTTCGACTACATCAACCGCGTTACTTAACGCTTCCGCTTTCAGTCTACGAGGGTATGTGGACAACTCTCCCCGCTCGTTGATATGCTTCTCCTAGATAGATCTTGCGTGATCGTAGGATTTTTTTTGAAATACTGCGTTCCCCAATAGTGGTAGGCGAAGCCCTGCGTCGGTAACTTCATCATCACCGTCACCACGACATCATGCTGACGAAACTCTCCCTCAGCCTCAGCTGGATCAAGAGTACGAGGGACGTCACCGAGCTGAACGTGTGCAGATCACGGAGGTGCCGTGCGTTCGGTACTTGATCGGGTGTGATAAGCCCTACGTTCACATACAACGGGTGCAAGCCAGTTTTGCACACGCAGAATACTCGGGTTAAACTTGACGAGCCTAGCATATGCAGATATGGCCTCGGAACACTGAGACCGAAAGGTCGAGCGTGAATCATATAGTAGATATGATCAACATAGTGATGTTCACCATTGAAAACTACTGCATCTCACGTGATGATCGGACATGGTTTAGTTGATACGGATCACGTGATCACTTAGATGATTAGAGGGATGTCTATCTAGGTGGGAGTTCTTAAGTAATATGATTAATTGAACTTCAATTTATCATGAACTTAGTCCTAGTAGTATTTGCATAACTATGTTGTAGATCAATAGCTCGCGATGCAGCTCCCCATTTATTTTTTATATGTTCCTAGAGAAAACTATGTTGAAATATGATAGTAGCAATGATGCGGACTAGGTCCGTGATCTGAGGATTATCCTCATTGCTGCACAGAAGAATTATGTCCTTGATGCACCGCTAGGTGACGGACCTATTGCAGGAGCAGATGCAGACGTTATGAATGTTTGGCAAGCTCGGTATGATACTACTTGATAGTTTAGTGCGCCATGCTTTACGGCTTAGAACCGGGACTTCAAAAATGTTTTGAACGCCACGGAGCATATAAGATGTTCCAAGAGCTGAAATTAGTATTTCAGACTCATGCACGAGTCGAGAGGTATGAGACCTCTGACAAGTACTTTGCCTACAAGATGGAGGAGAATAGCTCAAACCAGTGAGCATGTGCTCAGATTGTCTAAGTACTACAATCGCTTGAATCAAGTGGGAGTTAATCTTCCAGATATAATAATGATTGACAGAGTTCTCTAGTCACTATCACCAAGTTACTGGAACTTCGTGATGAACTATAATATGCAAACGATGATGAAAACGGTTCCCGAGCTCTTCGTGATGCTGAAATCGGCGAAGGTAGAAATCAAGAAAAGCATCAAGTGTTGATGGTTGACAAGACCACTAGTTTCAAGTACAAGGGCAAGGTAAAGAAAGGGAACTTCAAGAAGAATGGAAAGCAAGTTGCCACTCCCATGAAGAAGCCCAAAGCTAGACCCAAGCCTGAAACTGAGTGCTTCTACTGTAAAGGAAATGGTCACTGGAAGTGGAACTGCTCTAGATACTTGGCGGATAAGAAGGATGGCAAAGTGAACAAAAGTATATATGATATACATGTTATTGATGTGTACTTTACTAGTGTTCATAGTAGCCCCTGGGTATTTGATACTGGTTTAGTTGCTATGATTAGTAACTCGAAACATGAGTTACAAAATGAACAAAGACTAGTTGAGGGCAAGGTGACGATCTGTGTTGGAAGTGATTCCAAGGTTGATAAGATCACCATCGAACACTCCCTTTACCTTCGGGATTAGTGTTGAACCTAAAATAAATGTTATTTGGTGTTTGCGTTGAGCATAATATGATTGGACCATGTTTATTGCAATACGGTTATTCATTTAAGTCTAAGAATAATTGTTATTCTGTTTACATGAATAAAACCTTCTGTGGTGACACACCCAAGGTGAATAGTTTATTGAATCTCGATCGTAGTAATACACATATTCATAATATTGATGCCAAAAGATGCAAAGTTGATAATGATAGTGCAACATATTTGTGGCACTGCTGTTTAGGTCATATTGGTGTAAAGCGCATGAAGAAACTCCATGTTGATGGGCTTTTGGAATCACTTGATGCTTGCGAACCATGCCTCATGGGCAAGATGACTAAGACTCCATTTCCGGAATAATGGAGCGAGCGACTGACTTATTGGAAATAATACATACTGATGTATGCGATCCGATGAGTGTTGAGGCTCGCGGCGGTTATCATTATTTTTCTAACCTTCACAGATGATTTGAGCAGATATGGGTATATCTACTTGATAAACATAAGTCTGAAACATTTGAAAAGTTCAAAGAATTTCAGAGTGAAGTGGAAAATCATCATAACAAGAAAATAAAGTTTCTACGATCTGATCATGGAGGTGAATATATGAGTTATGAGTTTGGTCTTCATTTGAAACAATGTGAAATAGTTTCGCAACTCATGCCACCTGGAACACCACAGCGTAATGGTGAGTCCGAACATCGTAACCGTACTTTATTAGATATGGTGCGATCTATGCTGTCTCTTACCGATTTACCACTATCGTTTTGGGGTTATGCATTACAGAGAGATGCATTCACGTTAAATTGGGCACCATCTAAATCCGTTGAGACGACACCGTATGAACTGTGGTTTAGCAAGAAATCTAAGATGTTGTTTCTTAAAATTTGAGGCTGTGATGCTTATGTGAAAAAGCTTCAACCTGATAAGCTCGAACCCAAATCGAAGAAATTTGTCTTCATAGGATACCCAAAGGAGACTATTGGGTACACCTTCTATCACAGATCCGAAGGCAAGATATTTGTTGCTAAGAATGGATCCTTTCTAGAGAAGGAGTTTCTCTCGAAAGAAGTGAGTGGGAGGAAAGTAGAACTTGATGAGGTAATTGTACCTGCTCCCATATTGGAAAGTAGTTCATCATAGAAATCAGTTTGAGTGATTCCTACACCAATTAGTGAGGAAGCTAATGATGATGATCATGAAACTTCCGATCAAGTTACTACCGAACCTCGTAGGTCAACCAGAGTAAGATCCGCACCAGAGTGGTACGGTAATCCTGTTCTGGAGGTCACGTTACTTGACCATGACGAACCTGCGAACTATGAGGAAGCGATGATGAGCCCAGATTCCGCGAAATGGCTTGAGGCCATGAAATATGAGATAGGATCCATGTACGAGAACAAAGTATGGACTTTGATTGACTTGCCCAATGATCGGTGTGCCATTGAAAATAAATGGATCTTCAAGAGGAAGACGAACGCTGATAGTAGTGTCACTATCTACAAAGCTCGAATTGTCGCAAAAAGTTTTTGACAAGTTCAAGGTGTTGACTACGGTATTTTCTCACTCGTAGTGATGCTTAAGTCTGTCCGAATCATGTTAGCAATTGTCGCATTTTATGATTATGAAATTTGGCAAATGGATGTCAAAACTGCATTCCTTAATAGATATCTTAAAGAAGAGTTGTATATGATGCAACCAGAAGGTTTTTTCAATACAAAAGGTGCTAACAAAGAGTGCAAGCTCCAGCGATCCATTCATGGACTGGTGCAAACCTCTCGGAGTTGGAATATACGCTTTGATAGTGTGATCAAAGCATATGGTTTTATACAGACTTGCAATGAAGCCTGTATTTACAAGAAAGTGAGTGGGAGCACTACAACATTTCTGATAAGTATATGTGAATGACATATTGTTGATCGGAAATAATGTAGAATTTTCTGGAAAGCATAAAGGAGTGTTTGAAAGGAGTTTTTCGAAGAAAGACCTCGGTGAAGCTGCTTACATATTGAGCATCAAGTTCTATAGAGATAGATCAAGATGCTTGATAATTTTTTTCAATGAATACATACCTTGACAAGATTTTTAAGTAGTTCAAAATGGAACATTCAAAGAAGGATTTCTTGCTTGTGTTGCAAGGTGTGAAGTTGAGTAAAGACTCAAAACCCGACCACGACAGAAAATAGAAAGAGAATGCAAATTCATTCCCTTTGCCTCAGTAATAGGTTCTATGAAGTATGCTATGTTGTGTACCAGACGTATTGTGAACCTCACCATGAGTTTGGCAAGAGGGTACAATAGTGATCCAGGAGTGGATCACTGGACAACGGTCAAAATTATCCTTAGTGGAATAAGGAAATATTTCTCGGTTATGGAGGTGACAAAAAGTTCATCGTAAAGGGGTTACGTCGACGCAAGTTTTGACACTGATCCAGATGACTCTAAGTCTCAATCTAGATACATATTGAAAGTGGAGCAATTAGCTAGAGTTGCTCCGTGCAGAGCATTGTAGACATAGAAATTTGCATAATACATACGGATCTGAATGTGGCAGACCCATTGACTAAACTTCTCTCGCAAGCAAAACATGATCACTCTTTGGGTGTTAATCACATAGCGATGTAAACTAGTCTCTAGTAAACCCTTTGGGTATTAATCACAGGGAGATGTGAACTAATCACATAAAGATGTGAACTATTGATGTTAAATCACATGACGATGTGAACTTGATTATTGACTCTAGTGCAAGTGGGAGACTGAAGGAAATATGCCCTAGAGGCAATAATAAAGTTGTTATTTATATTTCCTTATATCATGATAAAATGTCTATTATTCATGCTAGAATTGTATTAACCGGAAACTTAGTACATGTGTGAATACATAGACAAAAACAGAGTGTCCCTAGTATGCCTCTACTTGACTAGCTCGTTAATCAAAGATGGTTAAGTTTCCTAACCATAGACATGTGTTGTCATTTGATGAATGGGATCACATCATTAGGAGAATGATGTGATGGACAAGACCCATCCGTTAGCTTAGCATAATGATCGTTTAGTTTTATGGCTATTGCTTTCTTCATGACTTATACATGTTCCTCTAACTATGAGATTATGCAACTCCCGAATACCGGAGGAACACCTTCTGTGCTATCAAACATCACAACATAACTGGGTGAATATAAAGATACTCTACAAGTGTCTCCGATGGTGTTTGTTGAGTTGGCATAGATCTAGATGAGGATTTGTCACTCCGTGTATCGGAGAGGTATCTCTGGGCCCTCTCGACAATGCACATCACTATGAGATTTGCAAGCAATGTGTCTAATGAGTTAGTCACGGGATGATGCATTATGAAACGAGTAAATAGACTTGCCGATAACGAGATTGAATTAGGTATGGTGATACCGACGATCGAATCTCGGGCAAGTAACATACCGATGACAAAGGGAACAACGTATGTTGTTATGCGGTTTGACCGATAAAGATCTTCATAGAATATGTAGGAGCCAATATGAGCATCCAGGTTCCGCTATTGGTTATTGACCGGAGATGTGTCTCGGTCATGTCTACATAGTGCTCGAACCCGTAGGGTCCGCACGCTTAATGGTCGAAGATGATTTGTATTATGAGTTATGTGATTTGATGACCGAAGTTTGTTCGAAGTCCCGGATGAGCTCACGGACATGACGAGGAGTCTCGAAATGGTCGAGAGGTAAAGATTCATATATAGGATGATGATATTTGGACACTGGAAGTGTTCCGGGTGATATCGGGTCACTGAAAGGGGTTCCGGGCACCCCCCCGGCAAAGTTATGGGCCTATTGGGCCAAGTGAGGGACAGACCAGCCCCTGGTGGGCTGGTGCGCCCCTCCTAGGCCGAATAGGAGTAGGAGGAAAGGAAGGGGAAGAAGGAAGGAAGGAGGAGGGTTCGGCCTCCACCCTTTCCTTCTCTTCCCCCTTCTCTTTCCTTCCCATATGCTGAAATAAGGAAGGGGGGCGAATTGGGCTTGCACCCCAAGTAGGATTCAGCCTACTTGGGGGTGCGCCCTAAGGCTGCCTCTTCCCCCCTCCAACCTATATATATGTGGGGAGAGGGGGCACCTAGAACACACAAGTTTCTCTTAACCATGTGCGGTGCCCCCCTCCACAGATTTCCACCTCAGTCATGTTGTCGTAGTGCTTAGGCGAAGCCCTGCGTCGGTAACTTCATCATCACCGTCACCACGCCGTCGTGCTGACGAAACTCTCCCTCGGCCTCAGCTGGATCAAGAGTACGAGGGACGTCACCGAGCTGAACGTGTGCAAATCGCGGAGGTGCCGTGTGTTCGGTACTTGATCGGTTGGATCGCGAAGACGTTCAACTACATCAACCGCGTTACTTAACGCTTCCGCTTTCGGTCTACGAGGGTATGTGGACACACTCTCCCCGCTCGTTGCTATGCTTCTCCTAGATAGATCTTGCATGATCGTAGGAATTTTTTTTGAAATACTGCGTTCCCCAACATTTAGGACATGACATTTTCTCAATTGAATCAACCTTAGCTTTGTCCACCTCAGTACCTCTTTCAGAAATTTTATGGCCCAAAACAATACCTTCATTAACCATAAAGTGGCACTTCTCCCAATTCAAGACAAGATTTGTTTGTTCACATCTTTGCAAAACTCGATCAAAGATTGCTTAAACAATCATCAAAAGACTTCCCATAAACAGAAAGGTCATCCATGAAAACCTCACCAATCTTTTCACAAAAGTCATAGAATATAGCAGTCATACATCTTTTAAAGGTAGTAGGTGCATTGCATAAACCAAAAGGCATATGTCTATAAGCATAAGTTCCAAAAGGACAAGTAAAAGTGGTCTTTTCCTGATCAGGTTGAGAAACATGTATTTGTGAAAAACCAGAATATCCATCAAGGAAGCAAAAATGTGTGTGCTTAGATAATCTTTCTAACATTTGATCAATAAAAGGCAGAGGGTAATGATCTTTTCTAGTTGCTTTGTTTAATTTTCTAAAGTCAATTACCATTCTATAGCCTGTAACAATTCTTTGTGGAATAAGTTCATTCTTATCATTAGGAACAAAGTAATACCTCCTTTCTTAGGGACACAATGAACATGACTTGCCCATCTACTATCAGCTATAGGATAGATTATACCTGCTTCTAGAAGTTTTAATATTTCCGTTCTTACCACTTCTTTCATCTTCCGATTTAACTGACATTGATGATCAACAACGGGTTTAGCATCAGGTTCCATATTAATCTGGTGCTGACATAAAGTAGGACTAATGCCCTTTAGATCATCAAGAGTATACCCAATAGCAGCTCGGTGCTTCCTTAGAACTTTCAATAATCTTTCTTCTTCATGTTCTGAAAGGTTAGCGCTAATAATAAATGGATATATCTTCTTCTCATCAAGATAAGCATATTTCAAAGTGTCTGGCAATTGTTTTAATTCAAACACAGGATCACCTTTAGGTGGAGGAGGACCTCCTAGAGTTTCAATAGGCAAATTGTGTTTAAGCAGAGGACGTTGTTCAAAGAAAATCTTATCTATTTCATTTCTTTCATGCATATGTAAATCATTTTCATGGTAGCAAATATTGTTCTAGTGGATCAGTAGGAGGTACAACAGTAGAAGCAAGACCAATTATTTCATCCTTACTAGGCAATTCTTTTTTATGAGGTTTTTTACTAAACTTTGAAAAATTAAACTCATGAGACTCATCACCAAAGCTAACACCGACAGTTTGTTTCTCACAATCTATTTTAGCATTAACGGTGTTCAAAAAGGTGTACCAAAGATAATGGGACAAAAGTCATCTTGTGGGGAACTAAGAACAAGAAAATCAGTAGGGTATTTTATTTTCCCACACAAGACTTCAACATATCTAACAATCCCAAGTGCTGTGATGGTGTCTCTATTAGCAAGTTTAATCGCAACATCTATGTCTTGTATTTCAGCGGGTGCTATATCATTCATAATTTCTTGATATAAGGTAAAAGGAATAGCACTCACGCTAGCACCTATGTCACATAAACCATGATAGCAGTGATCTCCTATTTATCTGAGACAACGGGCATGCCAACAACGAGTCCATGTTTATCTTTTTCATCGGGTTTGGCAATTCTAGCAGCTTCATCACAGAAGTAAATAACATGCCCATCAATATTATCAACCAGGAGATTCTTAACCATAGCAACACTAGGTTCTACCTTGATTTGTTCAGCTGGTTTAGGTGTTCTAATATAACTTTTATTGACCACGGCTGAAACTTTAGCATGTTCCTTCATCCTAACAGGGAAAGGTGGTTTTTCAATATAGGAAGTAGGAACAACTGGATCAACATTATAAATAATAGTTTCATCTTTAGCTATTACCGGTTCTTTAATTTATTCTTTAATAGGTGGGTGGTATTTAAACCACTTATCCTTAGGGAGATCAACATGAGTAGCAAAAGATTCACAAAAGGAGGCTACTATCTCAGAGTCAAGTCCATATTTAGTGCTAAACTTTTGAAAAACATCGGTATTCATAAAAGATTTAACACAATCAAACTAAAGCTTAATACCCGACTCATTACCTTCATCAAGTTCCCAATCTTCAGAGTTGCATTTAATTCTTTCTAAAAGAACCCACCAGAATTCAATAGTCTTCTTCATAAAGGAACCGGTACAAGAAGTTCGAGCATGGATCGATCATTATGAGAAAGGCGATTATAAAAATTCTGAATAATAGTTTCCCTTGAGAGATCATGATTGGGGCATGAATATAACATTGACTTAAGCCTCCCCCAAGCTAGAGTGATACTTTATCCTTCACGAGGCCAAAAATTATATTTATAATTCAGATCACGAAGAACTAGATGCATAGGATAATTTTTTTGGTGAAACTCAAATTTCAATCAATTCCAAATCCAAGATCCAATATCATCGCATAGCCTATACCATACCAATGCTTTTCCCTTCAAAGATAAAGGGAAAACCTTCTTCTTAGCTTCAACTCCGGGTAAACCTGCAAGCTTAAATAATCCACAAATTTCTATCTCCGGCATAAGGATTAGCTAGCAGTTGTTCTATCATACGCGAAGGAATTTCATATTCAGTATTTTCAGTAGGTGCAGTAGGTTGAGGGGTGACTAATTGTGGTTCCGGTCGAGGTGAAGATACCCCGAACAAACCCCTCAAAGGATTGTTCTCCATAGTAACAAGTGACAATAAATTTCAGCATGTAGTAATAATTTTTCCTAACCAATTTCCACTTACCAAGAGCGCTTCACTCCCCGGCAATGACGCCAGAAAAGAGCCTTCATGACCCACAAGTATAGGGGATCGATCATAGTCTTTTCGATAAGTAAGAGTGTCAAACCCAACGAGGAGCAGAAGGAAATGACAAGCGGTTTTCAGTAAGGTATTGTTTGCAAGCACTGAAATTGTAAGTAACGAGTAGTTTGGTAGCAAGATAATTTGTAATGAGCAAGTAACGGCAACGGTAAAAAATGTGTAGCAAGGTAGCCCAATCCTTTTGAGGCGAAGGACAGGCCAAAACGGTCTCTTATGATAAGCAAAGCGTTCTTGAGGGTACACAGGAATTTCATCTAGTCAGTTTCATCATATTGGTTTGATTTGTGTTCACTACTTTGATAGTTTGATATGCAGGTGGACCGGTGCTTAGGTGATGTTCTTACTTGAACAAACCTCCTACTTATGATTAACCCCCTCGCAAGCATCCACAACTACGAGAAAAGTATTAAGAATAAATTCTAACCATAGCATTAAACTTTTGGATCCAAATCAGTCCCTTACGGAATAGCACATAAACTAGGGTTCAAGCTTCTGTCACTCTCGCAACCCATCATCTAATAACTACTCCATGCATTCCCTTAGGCCCAAATATGGTGAAGTGTAATGTAATCGACGTTCACATGACACCGCTAAGGGAATCACAACATACATATCATCAAAATATGGAACACATATCAAGTTCACATGATTACTTGCAACATGATTTCTCGTGTGACCTCAAGAACAAAAGTAACTACTCACAAGTGATAAACATGCTCAAGATCTGAACATACAATCTTCCACCAAATAGACCATATAGTGATCAACTACAAGATGTAATCAGCACTACTAGTCACCCACAGGTACCAATCTGAGGTTCTGGTACAAAGATTGAACACAAGAGATGAACTAGGGTTTGAGAGGAGATGGTGCTGTTGAAGATGTTGATGGAGTTTTCCCTCCCCAAGATGGGAGAGTTGTTGGTGATGATGATGACGATGATTTCCCCCTCTAGGAGGGAAGTTCCCCTGGCGGAATCGCTCCACCGGAGGGCAAAAGTGCTCCTGCCCAAGTTCCGCCTCGAGACGGCGGCGCTCCATCCCGAAAGTCCTCTCCTTATTTTTTGTAGGTCAAAATGACTTATATACCAGAAGATGGGCACCGGAGGTGGGCTAGGCTGAGCACAACCCACTAGGGCGCGCTTGGGGGGCCTGGCACACCCTGGTGTCTTGTGCTCACCAGGTTGCCCCCTGCGGTAGTTATTTGCTCCAGTATTTCTTATATATTCCATAAAAATTTCTCGTGAAGTTTCAACTCATTTGGAGTTGTGCAGAATAGGTGGTCTGACGTAGCTTTTTCAGGTCCAGATTTCCAACTGACGGAATTCTCCCACTTTGTGTGTACCTTGCATATTATAAGAGAAAGGGCATTAGAATTACGCCAAAAAGCATTATTATGGATAAAAACAATATAAATAACAGTAGGAAAACATGATGCAAAATGGACGTATTAGAGGCCGGTTGCCTTCTCAACCAACGCATCGCTAATCTCGAGCACCTTCATCAAGCCGTCGACCAGCTCCTGCTGCTTAATGAGGCCGGCGAGAATGTCGTCTTGCCGGCCAAGGACTTCAGCAATGCCAGCTCATTGCGATCGCCGACGCGGCGAGTGCGCTTGTGATAGCCCTCGCATGCCGATGAGAGCTTGTTCGAGGGCTCTGCGTCACGTGATACGTCTCCAATGTATCTATAATTTATGAAGTATTCATGCCATGTTTACAACAATTTTATATGGTTTTGGTATGATTTGCATGGAACTAACCCGGACTGACACTGTTTTCAGCAGAACTACCGTGGTGTTGTTTTTGTGCAGAAATGAAAGTTCTCCAAATGAGCTGAAACTTTTTAACGATTTTTTTTGGAACAAAAGAGGCCCTCGAAGCTTCGTGGGAGGGCCAGAAGAGCCACGAGGAGGGCACAACCCACCAGGGCACGCCTGGTGGGCCTGGCTTGCCCCGGTGGGTTATGCTCACCTCTCGGCCCATCTTAGCGTGAAACCAATGCCAAAAAATCCTATAAATAGAAAAAACCATCAGAAGTTAACCTAGATGAGACGTTCCGCCGCCGCAGGCCTCTGTAGCCACCGAAAACCAATCTAGACCCCGTTCTGGCACCCTACCGGAGGGGCGAATCATCTCCGGTGGCCATCTTCATCATCCTGGCGGCCACCATGATGAGGAGGGAGTATTCCACCCTCGGGGCTGAGGGTTTGTACCAGTAGCTATGTGTTTAATCTCTCTCTCCCTCTCGTGTTCTTGAGATATCACGATCTTGATGTATCGTGGGCTTTGTTAATATAGTCAGATCATATGGTGTTTTCCCCTCTCTATCTTGTTGTGATGAATTGAGTTTTTCCCGTTGAGATTTCCTTGTTATCGGATTGGATACTTTTATGGATTTGAGAACACTTGATATATGTCTTGCAATTGAATACTCATGGTGACAATGGGGTATCGTATTGATTCACTTGATATATGTTTTGGCACTCAACTCGCGGATTCCCGATGTGAGATTGGGGTAATATATGCATAGGGGTTGATGCATGTTCTTGTCTTTGTTTCTCCGGTAGAAATCTTGGGGCACTCTTTGAAGTTCTTTGTGTTGGATTGAGTATTATGAATATGAATTTGCTTTGGTGTTATTTCAGTACCAACTCTAGGATAGATCGGACGGAAAGAATAGCTTTGTGTTATTTTAGTACGAACTCTTGAATAGATCGATCAGAAAGAATAGCTTTGAGGTGGTTTCGTACCCTACAAACAATTTATTCTTATGTTCTTCGCTAGATAGGAACTTTGAAGTAATTCTTCATCGCACTTTGAGGGATGGTTATATGATCCAATTATATTAGCATTGTTGAGAGGTTGCACTAGTGAAAGTACGGACCCTAGGCCTCATTTTCAAGCATTGCAATACCGTTTTTGTGCCCGTTTACTATTTGCTACCTTGCTGTTTTTATTTATTCAGATTATAAAAATATATTTCTACCATCAATATTACACTTCTATCACCATCTCTTCGCCGAACTAGTGCACCTATACAATTTGCCATTGTATTGGGTGTGTTGAGGACACAAGAGATTTCTTGTATTTGATTGCAGGGTTGTTCGAGAGAGACCATCTTCATCCTACGCCTCCCACGGATTGATAAACCTTAGGTCATCCACTTGAGGGAAAATTGCTACTGTCCTACAAAACTCTGCGCTTGGAGGCCCAACACGTGTCTACAAGAATAAAGTTGCGTAGTAGACATCAAGCTCTTTTCTGGCGCCGTTGCCGGGGAGGTGAGTGCATGAAGGTATATCATTAGATCTTGCAATTGAATCTTTTAGTTTCTTATTTTATCACTAGTTTGGTTTATAAAAAGAAAGCTTCAGAAAAATGGAATTGAGGTTGCATCATATTATTCATCTCTATAATGTCTTTCGTGAAAATGATGGAAAGGAAAATTGTGCTCAATTGATAGAAGAAGAATTCAATAGAATGTTTGGTATAAATGATGAGCGTGATTGCAATGTTGTTAGTACGAATTCTTTGAATATCCATGATGCTAATGATATGCAAAGCCAAAGCTTGGGGATGCTATATTTGATGAATATGATATTTTTAGTCCCCCAAGTTTTGATGAGGAAATTTATTATGATGATTGCATGCCTCCTATTTATGATGATTATATTGATGAAAGTGGATTTGGAGAGTTCGTGACTTTACTTAATGATGAATCCACTATTTTGGAAGAGGTTGCAAATGATTATGACAAAAAAGTTCCTATATATGATGATTATAGTTATGACATGTATGCTATAAATAATAATTATAACCATGGAACTTGTCATCGTGATTTTAATTTTCAATCCCATGATAGTTATTTTGTTGAGTTTGCTCCCACTACTATTCATGAGAATTAATTTGCTTATGTGGAGAGTAATAAAATTTCTATGTGGGAATCATGAAAAGAATGATTTATGTGATATCTATATTGTTGAATTCATTCATGATGCTACTGAAAATTATTATGAGGGAGGAACCTATGCTTGTAGGAATTGCAATAATATCAAGTTTCCTCTCTATGTGTTGAAAATCTTGAAGTTATGCATGTTTTGCCTTCCTATGCTAGTTGATTCTTGTTCCCATAAGTTGTTTGCTCACAAAATCCCTATGAATAGGAATGGGGTTAAACTTAAATGTGCTTGTCATGTGCTTCATGATGCTCTCTTTATGTTTCAATTCTTATCTTTTATGCGAGCATCATTGAAATCTTCATGCCTAGCTAAAAGGCATTAAAGAAAAGCGCTTGTTGGGAGACAACCCAACACTTTTACCTAATGTTTTTGTGTGTTCACATGATTATGCTACTGTATTGATCATGTTTTATTGCTTTTGTTTCAATAAAGTGCCAAGTAAAGCCTTTGGGATCATGTGGATGATAGTTGACTTGATTATGCAAAAACAGAAACTTTTGCTTCCAGTGCAGGAATTCTTATCTGCTACTGGAACGTGAAAAAATCCTGAAATTATTACAGTTGATGGGTATACAAATTGTCTACATTGTCCTAATATTTCAGAAGTTTTGGAGTTACCGAAGTATGACCTCAATTCAGATCTTTATGTACTGTTCTGTTTTTGACAGATTCTGTTTTCAATGCATAGTTTGCCTGTTTTCTAGTTTCTATGGCTTATATTGCTTAATATAAATTGTGGAAATGATGAGGTTAAGTAGGCATTGTGTGAGAACAATTATGAATCTTGTCTTTGACAGTACCGAAGTGAATGATTTGTCTTTATCATACTAACCCATCTCACGAAGTTCCGTTAAGTTTTGTGTGAGTGAAGTTTTCAAGTATTGGGCGAGATATCGATATGAGGAGAATAAGGAGTGACAAGACCCTAAGCTTCGGGATGCCCAAGGCACCCCAAGGTAATATTTAAGGAATATCCAAGCAACTAAGCTTGGGGATGCCCCGGAAGGCATCCCCTCTTTCGTCTCCAACATTATCGGTAACCTCACTTTGAGCTGTGTTTTCATTCGTCACATGATCTGTGTTTTACTTGGAGCATCATTTTCTTTTGCTAGGATTTGCTTTCTATTATTTAGAATAATGTTTTGCACCTTTTATTTCAATAAAAGTGGCAATGATAGCCTTTTCCATGCTTATCTTGCAAGTATATGAGTTGCTGTTTCAAAACAGAAAGTTTACCGCTGTTGCAAAAATTCCCTAGAAAAGTCAGAATGTGATAAAATGTTGAAACATTTTGCATAATAATCTCTGATAAATTTTCTACAGTGTGGTAAATTTTCATAACTTTTGGAGTTAGAGAAGTATTGATACTCTTGCATTCTTTACAGACTGTACTGTTTTGGCGGATTGTTGTTATGTTTGCATTGTTTGCATATGTTTGCTTGTTTAATGATTCTATTTGAGGATATGAGTATTAAATATGCAGAGGCATTTAGTATGCAATTTTGAACAATAATTTTAGGGATTTGCTACAGTAGAGAATGATAAGGTTTTTGCATTGGCTTATACTAACTTATCTCACGAGTTCTTGTTGAGTTTTGTGTGGATGAAGCTTTTGAGATTTAGGAAAACCGTGATATGAGAGGAATTAAGGAGACACAAAATCTCAAGCTTGGGGATGCCCAAGGCACCCCAAGATAATATTTCAAGAAGTCTCAAGCATCTATGCTTGGGGATGCCCCGGTAGGCATCCCACCTTTCTCCATCGGCAATTATCGGTTAGTATCGGTTGATCCTAAGTTTTTGCTTCTTCGCATGATGAGTGCTATCCTTGGAATGTCCTTTTATTTTGTTTTGCTTGATTTTTTAATAAATTACTTATATCTAAAAGTTTTTAGATAAAATAGAGTCCTCAAATAGTTGCCAGGGAGGCTAGGTAAGCGGCACTCACATCCCGTCAACGAGGCTCTTTTCTATGGAATTGCTCTAGTGCTTCACTTATATCTTTTGAGCACGGTGTACTTTAGTATTTTTGAAGAAATTCTCTCTTGCTTCACTTAAATTAAATTGAGAGAAAGAAATATTATGCTCATGATCTTCACTTATATTTGTTTGAGCTTATTAAAAGCAACACATGAAAATTAGACAAAATAAACTTTCATGAAGATCATTGGACAAAATAAACTTGATTCCTTGTAATAGTTTTGAGATATGATGATGTGATATATGATTCATATGTTGATGAGTAATTATGCTTTAGTAACAATATTGGTGTTAAGGTTTGTGATTCCCTATGCAAGCACGAAAGTCAATAGTTATGCAATGAAATTATATCTTACTTGTGGTGCATTATTCGGTGTTAATTGTGCTTAATGCTCGCTTATGAGATTATTCGTTTCTTGGTTGGTAGGTTCTCAATCTTTTGCTAGCCTTCATTTTGCACTAAGTATGATCACTACTTATGCATCCAAAATCCGTTCTAAGCAAATTTGTATGTGCCATCTCTAATTTTCAAAATAAGTTTCTCTTTTGTGTGCTTGTACTGCTCGCGAGGCGGTGAGGGGTGGGCAATATTTTCCATGTTAGATGTGTTATTCTCACGATGAGTATTTATTCACTTGTCATTGCACTACAAAAAATACACTTCCGTGATGATACGTGTTTGTCACAGTAGGTCACGTTTTCTGTCATGCATGTACATCCATGACAATTTTATGACAGAATCAAGATAGTCATACCTGTGCTGTCGTAAAAGTGTTCCATGACATTACCAAAATTATCATCCCGGAAGTGTTCACTTCCATGACAATAAATGACGCGTCATGGAAGTGCTTTCGTCAAGGGTGACCGACATGTGGCATCCACCGTAACGGGTTGCCGTTAAGCTATCGGGTCTGAATTTGGATCCGATAACTCGCTAACAGCCACGACCAATGACGATTTTCCACGTGTAAAATTCTCATTGGCCGACGGAACCACGTGTCAGCTCCGCGTTGGCACAGGTGTCACTCATCCAATGGGCGAGATGCGCCTATGATATGTTGACACATAGACCGGCCCAAAAGTGGCCCATAAAGATTAAATGGGCCGGCCCAACTAAAGGCCCACAGGATTTTGCATATCATAATGGGCCGGCCCAGCTAAAGGCCCATGAGATTTCGCCAACCATAATGGGTCGACCCATCTAAAGGCCCCCGAGATTTCGCCGACCATAATGGGCCGGCCCAGCTAAAGGCCCACAAGATTTTGAGGACACTAATGGGCTGGCCCGTTAACAGTCTGCCATGTTTTGGGCCAAATGCCGGCCCATATTTGATCTGGTCCATTAATAGCCTGCCACATTTTGGGCCCAATAAAGGCCCATATGAGATCCGGCCCGTTAAAAGCCTACCACATTCTGGGCCAAATTACGGCCGAGATCAGATCCGGCCCTTTAAGAGGCTTTTGGCTAAATTATGGCCCATATCAGATTCGGCCCGTCAACTGGACGCTATGCTTTTGGGCCCACTTGCTAAAGGACCATTTAGTAATTCGGCCTAATATTAGTTTCGGCCTGTTTAACATTTCGGACCTGTATTTATTTCGACCCTATATTTATTTCAGCCTGTTAAAAGCCCGTCATATAGTTGGGCCTAGCTACGGCCCGGTTTGCATCCGGCCTGCTCACAGCCGATAATCTGATTGGGCCAAACAAGGACCGAGACAATTTTAGCGTGTTAACGGCCCATGATGTGATTGGCACAATCATGGGGCGGGGTCTATTTCGGCCTGTTGTCGGCCCATGAGTTGTTGGCACGTTTCAGGCCCAACCCACTTTTCAGCCTCCTAAAAGCCCATTGAGTTTTCTTGCGGAAATAGGGTCGGCGGTTTACTCGGCCTATTAGAGGCCCAAATCTACTAGTGGGCCAGTGTACATTTAGCCATGTTAACGGACTGATTATGTAGTGATTTGCATGACGGCCCGATTATGTACCACAATTTTATGGTTTGGCCGGTTTACTGTGAAGACGGGATATATATACAGTAAAATAACTGCAGCATCGTGAATAAGAAAAAACCTAGACTATACAATAAAGAAATTACAGCATATTACATCCACTGGGCATCAAAGTTCGCCACTATGATAATAAAGCACAAGCACACAGCAGATTACATACACTGGGCATCAAAGATCGCCACCAGTGCAAATAAACACGCCGACAAAATAATATACAAAACCGACAGCACTTCAATAGAGTTCAAGAAAGGTTAGCCTTGCTCCTGAGCTGCAGCGCAAGTAGCTGAGCAAGCTGATGAGACTTCGCTTGTTTGACACTTATATCCTCCTCACTCTGAAAGATAAACAAGTAGACAGATGACAGGTTTTGCACATATAAGTATCAGTGCTGACAATTCATCACATTTCTTACTGACGAATAAAGTGACACAGTTTAAAATAGCATTAACACAATATGGTATTGGTCAGGTTAAGACATGGCAGGAAATGACATTGTGAAGGAGTTGGCAGCTTCACGACACCACTGGATTACAGATCAAGAACTCATAAGTATCAATGGTTAGTGTGCTGTCAACTTATCCCATTTCAGATTGGCAAATAAAGAGACGGTTTAAATAATAGTAGAATGATATGACATTGTTCATAGTTAAGACATTGCATAATATGACATTGTGCTGTAGTGGGTAGGTTCACCACACCACTGGATTACGGATCAAGATCAGAATCATACATCTCGTGCAAAAGAAGATCACTTGCTCTGTATAGTTTAATTTACATGGTATGAAGAAGGAACTTGGTTGTACAACTGAAAACTTAAATTGAGAAGGACAAACTTTTGTTTATGAACTACATAATAAACTTTAAACATGCAATTTGATGCAAACACCAAAAATAAACAGCTGTTGCAGTCATGCCTAACCAAATATACACAACAAAGTTTGAAGGCTTGAGAAGGACAAACTTACATTATTGGTGAAAATAGGCTCTATAAAGCCCTTGTCCATGCTGATGGGGGGGGGGGCAATTCAAGAAGTTTACCACAGAATCTTCTTCATAAGCATTGCCTTTATTCTACATTTTGTTAAAAGTAAATATAGATGTGATAATATAAGAAAAAATGGAGAATATTTAAGATAAGATGAAGAGTGATGCTACATGACCAAGTAGCTATAAATGTAAGTACAGCGATACAGGCAAAAGGTACAGCCAAGAGCAATGCAGAGCTAAACTTCTTCAGGACCGTCGGTGTTATCCAACCTTATGGTAAGAGTAAATATAGATCTGATGCGTAGAAAATGGAGGGCAAAGGAAAATAAGCTGCAGAGTGATGGTACATGAACAACTACCTGTCAATATAAGTACACTGATAAAGGATAGCAGGTACTTACAAGAACAATGCAGAGCTAAAAAATTCATTGGCATTGGATATATTCTACACTAATGTAACCATGCATACAGATTAGATAATTTGGAGCGAACAATTAATAAGCAAGCTATCATGCGTACTGCTGTCACATAATGAACCAGGTATGAATGCTAGTACAGTGATACAGGAAAACAGGTACTAACAGGAGCAAAGCAGCGGACATCATATTTGCGATATCATGTCGTTCTTTTCAAACCGGAATTCTTCTTCAAGCTGATTTCCTGCAAAAAAGATCCATAAGGCACGTGCAAAAAAGTAGAAGTTCAAATTGTCATGTGATATCATAGATAGTACCTCATCCTGGGAACGAGACCAGTGCATAACAAGGTTTTCCATTCAATGTCTGATAAATTTAGCACAGGAAACTTCACCGGAAATTCGTTTATAGACTTGCCATCAAAGTGTGATTTCCTCAGGTAACACGGATACTGCTGCAATGCTTCCTTGAAAAGCGCAAGCAAGCTTTGCTCGTCATGACTATCCAGATTGACCCTCGCCTACTTACAACAATGTAATGTAAATCATTGATGTGTTCAATCAGCAGAAAACAGAAAAATAATCACCATGAATAATAGTACTTACACGTAAGTGGGACAGGAAGATGTGAAACTGGTGTTTGTCTTCACTATAATCTTCCCATGATGGGAATATATGCACGTAGTCCCTAACAACATTGAAAGCATTGTCTTTAAAACTGGGAATAACTGGAATGGGGTTCCAATCTGCAGGAATTGGTCGTCTCTGCAGTTGGGATAGGTCTTCCACCGGTGGACTTGCTGGAGTGGGATTTTTCTGTGGTACGGCTGGTGCTATGGCAACTGAAATCGGCATACCTTTTGCTGGAGTGCAGGTCCTGTGTGGTGGGGCTAGTGGTGTGGCCAGTGAAGTATGGGTACAGTCTACTGGAGTCGGTCCTATGTTTTGTGTCACTGGTTGCACAGCCAATATAAGTGGTTGTACAGCAAGAATGCCTTGATGCAATTGTTAGTCTAGAACCAAGGCAACAACAACAACAACCCGCCTCCAGTTGACAACTTAGCTCGCTTTCTGAGGTTGTAGCCGCCGGTGTTTTCCAGTACCACCGATCCTATAGTAGCAGATGATTGGCTACGCTGTGTTGGAAGGTAGTTGACCACCGCAGGTTGCACAAATGCTGAGAAGGTGCGCTTTGCCGCACATCAATTGGATGGACCAGCAGCCTGATACGTCTCCGTCGTATCTATAATTTTTTATTGTTCCATACCAATATTATTCAACTTTCATACACTTTTTGGGAACTTTTTATACTATTTTTGGGACTAACATATTGATCCAGTGCCCAGTGCCAGTTCCTGTTTGTTGCATGTTTTATGTTTCGCAGAATATCCATATCAAACGGAATCCAAACGGGATAAAAACGGACGGAGATTATTTTTGGAATATTTGGAAAATTCCGGAAGAAAAATCCACGCGAGACGGTGCCCGAGGTGGCCACGAGGCAGGGGGCGCGCCTGCCCCCTGGGCGCGCCCCTGATCCTGTTTGGTGCTCAACGCTATATATTATTCCCCAATGATGTATGCCTATCCTATGATGTTTGAGTAGATCTGTTTTGTCCTATGGGTTATTTGATGATCAAGATTGGTTTGAGTTGCATGTTTTATTATTAGTGCTGTCCTATGGTGCTCTCCGTGTCGCGCAAGCATGAGGGATTCCCGCTGTAGGGTTTGCAATATGTTCATGATTTGCTTATGGTGGGTGGCGTGAGTGACAGAAGCACAGACCCGAGTAAGTAGGTTGTTTGCGTATGGGATAAAGGGGACTTGATACTTTAATGCTATGGTTGTTGGGGAACGTAGTAATTTCAACAATTTTCCTACGCACACGCAAGATCATGGTGATGCATAGCAACGAGAGGGCAGAGTGTTGTCCACGTACCCTCGTAGACCGAAAGCGGAAGCGTTAACACAACGCGGTTGATGTAGTCGTACGTCTTCACGATCTGACCGATCAAGTACATCATTATGGAGTTTCTTCATGCGCTTTACACCGATATGACCTAAACGGCAGTGCCACAAATAAGTTGCACTATCATTATCAACTCTGCATCTTTTGGCTTCGACATTATGAATATGTGTGTCACTACTACCGAGATTCATTAAAAATAGACCACTCTTCAAGGGTGCATGACCATAAAAGATATTACTCATATAAATAGAACAACCATTATTCTCTGATTTAAATGAATAACCGTCTCGCATCAAACAAGATCCAGATATAATGTTCATGCTCAACGATGGCACCAAATAACAATTATTTAGGTCTAATACTAATCCCGAAGGTAGATGTAGAGATAGCGTGCCGACGGCGATCACATCGACTTTGGAACCGTTTCCCACGCGCATCGTCACCTTGTCCTTGGCTAGTGTTCGCTTAATCCGTAGTCCCTGTTTCGAGTTGCAAATATTAGCAACAGAACCAGTATCAAATACCCAGGTGCTACTGCGAGCTCTGTTAAGGTACACATCAATAACATGTATATCACATATACCTTTGTTCACCTTGCCATCCTTCTTATCCGCCAAATACTTGGGGCAGTTCCGCTTCCAGTGACCAGTCTGCTTGCAGTAGAAGCACTCAGTCTCAGGCTTAGGTCCAGATTTGGGTTTCTTCTCCTGAACAGCAACTTGCTTGCTGTTCTTCTTGAAGTTCCCCTTCTTCTTCCCTTTGCCCTTTTTCTTGAAACTAGTGGTCTTATTGACCATCAACACTTGATGCTCCTTTTTGATTTCTACCTCCGCTGCCTTTAGCATTGCGAAGAGCTCGGGAATTGTCTTATTCATCCCTTGCATGTTATAGTTCATCACGAAGCTCTTGTAGCTTGGTGGTAGTGATTGAAGAATTCTTTCAATGACGCTATCATCCGGAAGATTAACTCCCAGTTGAATCAAGTGATTGTTATACCCAGACATTTTGAGTATATGCTCACTGACAGAACTATTCTCTTCCATCTTGCAGCTGTAGAACTTATTGGAGACTTCATATCTCTCAATCCGGGCATTTGCTTGAAATATTAACTTCAACTCCTGGAACATCTCATATGCTCCATGACGTTCAAAACGTCGTTGAAGACCCGGTTCTAAGCCATAAAGCATGGCACACTGAACTATCGAGTAGTCATCAGCTTTGCTCTGCCAGACGTTCATAACCTCTAGTGTTGCTCTTGCAGCAGGCCTGGCACCCAGCGGTGCTTCCAGGACGTAATTTTTCTGTGCAGCAATGAGGATAATCCTCAAGTTACGGACCCAGTCCGTGTAATTGCTACCATCATCTTTCAACTTTGCTTTCTCAAGGAACGCATTAAAATTCAACGGAACAACAGCACGGGCCATCTATCTACAATTAACATAGACAAGCAAGATACTATCAGGTACTAAGTTCATGATAAATTTAAGTTCTATTAATCATATTACTTAAGAACTCCCACTTAGATAGACATCCCTCTAATCATCTAAGTGATTACGTGATCCAAATCAACTAAACCATAACCGATCATCACGTGAAATGGAGTAGTTTTCAATGGTGAACATCACTATGTTGATCATATCTACTATATGATTCATGCTTGACCTTTTGGTCTCAGTGTTCCGAGGCCATATCTGCATATGCTAGGCTCGTCAAGTTTAACCTGAGTATTCTGCGTGTGCAAAACTGGCTTGCACCCGTTGTAGATGGACGTAGAGCTTATCACACCCGATCATCACGTGGTGTCTGGGCACGACGAACTTTGGCAATGGTGCATACTCAGGGAGAACACTTTTATCTTGAAATTTAGTGAGAGATCATCTTATAATGCTACCGTCAATCAAAGCAAGATAAGATGCATAAAAGATAAACATCACATGCAATCAATATAAGTGATATAATATGGCCACCATCATCTTGTGCTTGTGATCTCCATCTCCGAAGCACCGTCATGATCACGATCGTTACCGGCGCGACACCTTGATCTCCATCGTAGCATCATTGTCGTCTCGCCAATTATTGCTTCTACGACTATCGCTACCGCTTAGTGATAAAGTAAAACAATTACATGGCGATTGCATTGCATACAATAAAGCGACAACCATATGGCTCCTGCCAGTTGCCGATAACTCGGTTACAAAACATGATCATCTCATACAATAAAATTCAGCATCATGTCTTGACCATATCACATCACAACATGCCCTGCAAAAACAAGTTAGACGTCCTCTACTTTGTTGTTGCAAGTTTTACGTGGCTGCTACGGGCTTAGTTAGAACCGTTCTTACCTACGCATCAAAACCACAACGATAGTTTGTCAAGTTGGTGTTGTTTTAACCTTCGCAAGGACCGGGCGTAGCCACACTCGGTTCAACTAAAGTGAGCCCGACAGTCACCTTTAAGCAATGAGTGCTCGCAACGGTGAAACCAGTCTCGCGTAAGCGTACGCGTAATGTCGGTCCGGGCCGCTTCATCTCACAATACCGCTGAACCAAAATATGACATGCTGGTAAGCAGTATGACTTATATCGCCCACAACTCACTTGTGTTCTACTCGTGCATATAACATCAACGCATAAAACCAGGCTCGGATGCCACTGTTGGGGAACGTAGTAATTTCAAAAAAATTCCAACGCACACGCAAGATCATGGTGATGCATAGCAATGAGAGGGGAGAGTGTTGTCCACGTACCCTCGTAGACCGAAAGCGGAAGCGTTAACACAACGCGGTTGACGTAGTCGTACGTCTTCACGATCCGACCGATCAAGTACCGAACGCACGGCACCTCCGAGTTCAGCACACGTTCAGCTCGATGATGTCCCTCGAACTCCGATCCAGCCGAGTGTTGAGGGAAGTTTCGTCAGCACGACGGCGTGGTGACAATGATGATGTTCTACCGACGCAGGGCTTCGCCTAAGCACCGCTACGATATTATCGAGATGTAATATGGTGGAGGGGGGCACCGCACACGGCTAAGAGATCAATGATCAATTGTGTGTCTAGAGGTGCCCCCCTGCCCCCGTATATAAAGGAGCAAGGGGGGTTCGGCCGGCCAAGGGGAGAGGCGCGCCAGGAGGAGTCCTACTCCTACCGGGAGTAGGACTCCCCCCTTTTCCATGTTGGACTAGGAGAGAGAGGGGGAAGAGGTGGAGGGGAGGAAGGAAAGGGGGGCGCGCCCCCTCTCCTTGTCCTATTCGGACTGGGGGGAGGGGCGTGCGGCCCTGCCCTGACCTCCTCTCCTCTCTTCCACCTAGGCCCACTAAGGCCCATTAAGTTACCGGGGGGTTCCGGTAACCTCCCGGTACTCCGGAAAAATCCCGATTTCACATGGAACACTTCCGATATCCAAACATAGGCTTCCAATATATCAATCTTTATGTCTCGACCATTTCGAGACTCCTCGTTATGTCCGTGATCACATCCGGGACTCCGAACAACCTTCGGTACATCAAAACATATAAACTCATAATATAACTGTCATCGTAACGTTAAGCGTGCGGACCCTACGGGTTCGAGAACTATGTAGACATGACCGAGACACCTCTCCGGTCAATAACCAATAGCGGAACCTGGATGCTCATATTGGCTCCCACATATTCTACGAAGATCTTTATCGGTCAGACCGCATAACAACATACGTTGTTCCCTTTGTCATCGGTATGTTACTTGCCCGAGATTCGATCGTCGGTATCTCGATACCTAGTTCAATCTCGTTACCGGCAAGTCTCTTTACTCGTTCCGTAATACATCATCCCGTAACTAACTCATTAGTTACAATGCTTGCAAGGCTTATAGTGATGTATATTACTGAGTGGGCCCAGAGATACCTCTCCGACAATCGGAGTGACAAATCCTAATCTTGAAATACGCCAACCCAACAAGTACCTTTGGAGACACCTGTAGAGCACCTTTATAATCACCCAGTTACGCTGTGACGTTTGGTAGCACACAAAGTGTTCCTCCGGTAAACGGGAGTTGCATAATCTCATAGTCATAGGAACATGTATAAGTCATGAAGAAAGCAATAGCAACATACTAAACGATCGAGTGCTAAGCTAACGGAATGGATCAAGTCAATCACATCATTCTCCTAATGATGTGATCCCGTTAATCAAATGACAACTCATGTCTATGGCTAGGAAACATAACCATCTTTGATCAACGAGCTAGTCAAGTAGAGGCATACTAGTGACACTCTGTTTGTCTATGTATTCACACAAGTATTATGTTTCCGGTTAATACAATTCTAGCATGAATAATAAACATTTATCATGATATAAGGAAATAAATAATAACTTTATTATTGCCTCTAGGGCATATTTCCTTCAGTCTCCCACTTGCACTAGAGTCAATAATCTAGATTACACAGTAATGATTCTTACACCCATGGAGTCTTGGTGCTGATCATGTTTTGCTCGTGGAAGAGGCTTAGTCAACGGTTCTGCAACATTCAGATCCGTATGTATCTTGCAAATTTCTATGTCTCCCACCTGGACTAAATACCGGATGGAATTGAAGCGTCTTTTGATGTGCTTGGTTCTCTTGTGAAATCTGGATTCCTTTGCTAAGGCAATTGCACTAGTATTGTCACAAAAGATTTTCATTGGACCCGATGCACTAGGTATGACACCTAGATCGGATATGAACTCCTTCATCCAGACTCCTTCATTTGCTGCTTCTGAAGCAGCTATGTACTCCGCTTCACACGTAGATCCTGCCACGACACTTTGCTTAGAACTGCACCAATTGACAGCTCCACCGTTCAATGTAAACACGTATCCGGTTTGCGATTTAGAATCGTCCAGATCAGTGTCAAAGCTTGCATCAACGTAACCATTTACGATGAGCTCTTTGTCACCTCCATAAACGAGAAACATATCCTTAGTCCTTTTCAGGTATTTCAGGATGTTCTTGACCGCTGTCCAGTGATCCACTCCTGGATTACTTTGGTACCTCCCTGCTAAACTTATAGCAAGGCACACATCAGGTCTGGTACACAGCATTGCATACATGATAGAGCCTATGGCTGAAGCATAGGGAACATCTTTCATCTTCTCTCTATCTTCTGCAGTGGTCGGGCATTGAGTCTTACTCAATCTCACACCTTGTAATACAGGCAAGAACCCTTTCTTTGCTTGATCCATTTTGAATTTCTTCAAAACTTTGTCAAGGTATGTGCTTTGTGAAAGTCCAATTAAGCGTATTGATCTATCTCTATAGATCTTGATGCCCAATATATATGCAGCTTCACCGAGGTCTTTCATTGAAAAACTCTTATTCAAGTATCCCTTTATGCTATCCAGAAATTCTATATCATTTCCAATTAGCAATATGTCATCCACATATAATATCAGAAATGCTACTGAGCTCCCACTCACTTTCTTGTAAATACAGGCTTCTCCAAAAGTCTGTATAAAACCAAATGCTTTGATCACACTATCAAAGCGTTTATTCCAACTCCGAGAGGCTTGCACCAGTCCATAAATGGAACGCTGGAGCTTGCACACTTTGTTAGCTCCCTTTGGATCGACAAAACCTTCCGGTTGCATCATATACAACTCTTCTTCCAGAAATCCATTCAGGAATGCAGTTTTGACATCCATTTGCCAAATTTCATAATCATAAAATGCGGCAATTGCTAACATGATTCGGACAGACTTGAGCATCGCTACGGGTGAGAAGGTCTCATCGTAGTCAATCCCTTGAACTTGTCGAAAACCTTTCGCAACAAGTCGAGCTTTATAAACAGTAACATTACCGTCAGCGTCAGTCTTCTTCTTGAAGATCCATTTATTTTCAATGGCTTGCCGATCATCGGGCAAGTCAACCAAAGTCCATACTTTGTTCTCATACATGGATCCCATCTCGGATTTCATGGCCTCAAGCCATTTTGCGGAATCTGGGCTCACCATCGCTTCTTCATAGTTCGTAGGTTCGTCATGGTCTAGTAACATAACCTCCAGAACAGGATTACCGTACCATTCTGGTGCGGATCTTAATCTGGTTGACCTACGAGGTTCAGTAATAACTTGATCTGAAGTTTCATGATCATTATCATTAACTTCCTCACTAATTGGTGTAGGTGTCGTAGAAACTGGTTTCCGTGATGATCTACTTTCCAATAAGGGAGCAGGTACAGTTACCTCATGTAGCGACCAGACCTCAAATGGCCTGTGCTGCTGTGCACCAGTGTCATCCCTGGATCAGTAATGCTGACACGCACAGTACAAATGGAGGATTTATAACAGAGTAGCAATCACACACTTATTACATCGAATATCTCCGAAGAGATTAAGTAAATAAACATGGCTTAAGGCCATCTAATAACGATAACAGCGGAAGACTTGGAAGATAAGTGAGTCCATCAACTCCAGCGACATCACTGAGTATAAGACCACGACCTAAGGCACCTTACTCGTCGTCTGAGAAGTCTGCAACATGAAACGTTGCAGCCCGAAACGGGTCAGCACATAGAATATGCTGGCAAGGCAACACATAGAGAGCAATGAACAATGATAAGGCTATACTATATGCATATATGGCTGGTGGAAAGCTCTATGGTTACAGTTTTGCGAAAAGCCAATTTTATCCTACTACAAAGGAATAAATTTTATTTAACTATCATGGTGGTTGAAACATTGAGAAGGTACCTCCAACTCAATCCCAATTAAGTAACATCATTAACCCAACAAAATTAATTATAAGTATCACGGTGATGAGATTCAAATGAAAATCCAGGTACTAGATACTCAAGTTGTCCATAACCGGGGACACGGCTAATCATGATCAGTTTCTACACTCTGCAGAGGTTTGTGCACTTTTCCCACAAGACTCGATCGCCTCCGCTTGATTCTCGCACTGCATGATGTTTGAGAAACGGATGACCGAGACACAGTCTTTCAGAAACAGTCACTCTCTACTCTGGATGGACCGGTACACCTACTTTCTCCTACATCTGCTAGTCCACCTCTTCAAGAGATCCTGTAACCTACTCAGCTATGCTAGAGCCCATAATAGCTTGCGGCTGCACACGGAAGTTTCTAGCATGAACAATCTTATGATCCCTTTGAGCCTGGGTGGCGGACCTTATACATACAGACAACACTGGGTTCTCCAGGTGTCTCAATCCACCCAGATGTGAGTTTTAGTTGCCACCTTAAGTTGAACCATTATTAAACACTCACATCTGTCATGGATATCACTCCAACCCAATCCACGTCTACGAGCATAGCATGGCAATAATAAAAGCAACGTAGAGGTAACTCCCAAGGGTTTGATAAGAAAACAGGTAATAGGTACTACCTCAACTACTTCCCAATACCCACAATTTAATTAGATCCTATTCATGCAATGTGTTTGAGGAAATAGATCTAATGCAATAAAACTGGGTATGAACGGGGTATGATCAAAGTGTTACTTGCCTTGCTGATGATCCGCAAAACCTAGCGAGTCGAAGTAACAAGCGGCACACTCCGGGTACTCTATCGCAAACAAACAAGCATACAATCAGTACTCATCTAATGCACAGGTAAAACTCGAATGAAAGATCCAACCAGAAAGTTCAACTTAAGAACTCCGGTTTGCAAAAAAAATCAACTCGAAAGAAGCAACGAAAGTCAAACGGCGAAAGAAAGAAACTTCGTTTGCTACTCTGGATCTAGGTCAAATTTTACTGTAGCAAAAACTTGTTTGAGTAGATTAAACGGAAAGAGAATTTCGAGACGAAACTCTAGGCTCTTGAATCACCTGATTCCGATAAACTAGCGAAAAGTTAAACAGATTCGAAGTTTCGATCAGAAATCGAATCTGAGAAAATAACGGGAAAATCCGACGAAAAGAAAAAACGGACGAACGGTTAAAGAACGGACGTTCGTTAACAAAGAAAAACCGACGAACGCGTTCGTTAAAACGAACGGTTCGGTGAACGCTCGCGAAATAAAAAAACCGAAAAAAACCGATCTAGGTTTTTTTAACAAAAGGTTTTTTTTTTCAAAAACCGGTCAACACGAACGGGCAGTACCTCGTTGGGCTCGCTCCGGCGAGGGGCTCCGGCGGGGTGCGGGCTCGGCGCGAGGGCGGCGGGGGTGCGGGGCTCGGGGCGGCTCCGGCGGGCGAGGGGCGGGCGGCTCCAGCGGGCGGGCGGCGAGGCAAAGGCGGCGGCGGCGGGCGCGGGATGCCGCGGCGGGGGCGGCTCCTACGGCGGCGGTGTGGCGAAAAACGGAGGGGGGCGGGGTATATATGGAGGGGGGGCTAGAGGCTTGGGGGAGGGGGCACCGAGGCGGCGGCGGGCTCCGTGGCGTGGCCGGACTCCGGCGGCGACGTGGGGAAGAAGGAGAGCGCGGGCGGGCTCGGTTGGGCTCGGCCGAGCCGGCGCGGCGCGGTATTTTTTTTTAATATGTTCCGCGGAAAATATTGCGTAGAAAAATAAATAAAAATCAGAAAAATATGAAATAAATTTTCCCCGTCTAGTTAGAAAATCTAGAATAGGGTGAACATTTTTAAAATCAAAAATAAATATATTGGAAACATGCATATTTTTAAATGCAATAAAATTTGCAAATAAAATCCAATAAATTCCAAATAATGTTTTTAACATTTTTCCTCCAGTATTTCAATGTTTTTGGAGAAGTCATATTTTCTCCTCTCGTTTATTTAAAGATGAAATATTTTTCCGGAGAGAAAAATAATTAAAATCCCAATCCTCGTTTGAAAAATCAAATAAGAAATTTTGAGAAAATCCCCAACTCTCTCCGAGGGTCCTTGAGTTGCTTAGGATTTATCGAGGATTTGTCAAAATGCAATAAAACATGATATGCAATGATGATCTATGTATAACATTCCAAATTAAAAATTTGGGATGTTACAAACCTACCCCCCTTATGATGAATCTCGCCCTCGAGATTCGGGTTGGCTAGAAAACAGGTGGGAGTGGTTTTTCCGTAGATCTTCCTCTCGCTCCCAGGTGGCCTCATCTTCGGTGTGGTGACTCCACTGAACTTTGCAAAACTTGATAACCTTGCTGCGGGTAACTCGGCTGGCATACTCGAGAATCTTAACTGGCTTCTCCTCATAGGTCAAATCACTTTCCAACTGAATCGCTTCCAGTGGCACAGTATCTCTCAGCGGTATTTCAGCCATCTCTGCGTGGCACTTCTTCAACTGCGAAACGTGAAATACATCATGTACTTCAGACAATCCTTCGGGCAATTCCAGCTTGTAGGCAACTTCTCCCATACGTTCCAACACTCTG
This sequence comes from Triticum aestivum, assembly GCF_018294505.1. Taxonomy (NCBI): domain Eukaryota; kingdom Viridiplantae; phylum Streptophyta; class Magnoliopsida; order Poales; family Poaceae; genus Triticum; species Triticum aestivum. The sequence goes on from NC_057799.1 coordinate 396,168,771, forward strand.
TATGGTCCAATAAAACGAGGCGCTAGCTTTCCCTTAACTCCAAAGCGCTTCACTCCTCGAAGTGGTGATACTCGAAGATACACTCTGTCTCCGATTTCGTGAACTGTCTCCTTGCGTTTAGAATCAGCATAACTCTTCTGCCTGGATTGGGCTACCTTGAGCCTATCACGAATCAACTTCACTTTCTGTTCAGACTCCTTAATCAAATCTGGTCCAAACAACTGACGGTCTCCAACTTCGTTCCATAACAACGGTGTTCTACACCTCCTTCCGTACAAGGCTTCGAAAGGGGCCATCTTCAAACTAGTTTGATAACTGTTGTTATAAGAAAACTCCGCATATGGCAAATTGTCGTCCCAACTTGATCCATAATCTAGCGCACATGCTCTCAACATGTCCTCCAAAATCTGGTTGACTCTCTCGGTCTGTCCATCTGTCTGCGGGTGAAATGCTGTACTAAATTCCAGCCTGGTTCCCAACGTTTCATGTAACTGCTTCCAAAACTTCGAGGTAAATTGGGTTCCTCTGTCTGATACAATGGTCCTCGGAACTCCATGCAAACATACTATCCTGGTCATGTATATCTTCGCCAACTTAGCACCGGTGTAAGTGGTCTTCACTGGAATAAAATGAGCCACTTTCGTCAAACGGTCGACTACAACCCATATCGAGTCATAGCCTAAACGAGTCCTGGGTAATCCTGTGATAAAATCCATGCCTATTTTATCCCACTTCCATTCGGGTATCGGCAATGGCTGTAGCAATCCTGCTGGCTTCTGATGCTCTGCCTTCACTCTCTGACATACATCACAAACTGCTACATACTCCGCAATATCCTTCTTCATTCCGGTCCACCAGAAAGTATTCTTCAAATCCAAATACATCTTGGTATTTCCTGGGTGAATCGAGTACGGTGAATGATGGGCTTCTTGCAAAATCAACTTCCTGATCTCCGGATCATTTGGCACATATACGCAGTCCTCGAACCATAAGGTATCGTTCTCATCCTCACGAAATCCCTTGGCTTTTCCTTTGCTCATCTTCTCCTTTATCTCTTCAATCTCCTTGTCTGTCTTCTGAGCTTCTCTGATCTTCTCCATCAAGGTAGACTGAATCTCCAATGTCGCTAAATAGCCTCTTGGGGCTATCTCCAAACATAGCTCACGTATGTCCTCGGCTAACTCCTGAGGTAACTCTCCTGTCTTGATGGTGCTGATATGACTCTTGCGGCTCAACGCGTCTGCTACTACGTTAGCCTTTCCAGGGTGATAATGCAATCTCATATCATAGTCTTTAATGAGCTCCAACCATCTCCTCTGTCTGAGGTTTAACTCCTTCTGCGTGAAAATGTACTTCAAACTCTTGTGATCTGTGTACACCTCACAATGGTTTCCGATGAGAAAATGTCTCCATGTCTTCAATGCATGCACCACGGCTGCTAATTCCAAATCATGCGTAGCATAATTCTTCTCATGGGGTTTAAGTTGTCGTGAAGCATACGAAACAACTCTTCCTTCCTGCATAAGCACTGCTCCAAGTCCTCGACGAGAAGCGTCGCAATAAACTTCATAGTCCTTGCGTTGATCTGGCAGTATCAACACTGGTGATGTAACCAATCGTTTCTTTAACTCCTGGAAACTAGCTTCACATTCCTCAGTCCAATTAAATTTGGTGCCCTTCTTCAATAGCTCTGTCATGGGCTTAGCAATCCTTGAGAAATTCTCGATAAATCTCCGGTAGTATCCTGCAAGTCCAAGAAAACTCCGGATTTCTCCAACTGTCGTGGGTGATTCCCAACTTGTCACTGTGTCAACCTTGGCAGGGTCTACTGCTATTCCTTCTCCAGAAATAACATGTCCAAGGAATCCAACTTCCTTCAACCAAAACTCACATTTGCTGAACTTGGCATATAACTGATGTTCTCTGAGCTTCTCAAGTATCAATCGTAAATGCTCCTCATGCTCTTCTTCATCCTTGGAAAAGATTAAAATATCATCAATGAACACCACGACGAACTTATCCAAAAACTCCATAAACACTTTGTTCATCAGGTTCATGAAATAGGCAGGTGCGTTAGTCAGTCCAAATGACATAACGGTATACTCATACAGTCCATATCTGGTGGTAAAAGCCGTCTTGGGTATATCCTGCTCTCGAATCTTTAACTGATGATATCCTGATCGTAGATCGATCTTGGAAAATACTTTAGCTCCTTGTAAGCGGTCAAACAAATCATTGATCATCGGCAGTGGGTACTTGTTTTTGATGGTCACTTCATTCAAACCTCGGTAATCAACAACCATCCTTAGTGATCCATCTTTCTTCTCTACTAGAAGTACTGGTGATCCCCAAGGTGACGAACTTGGGCGAATATAGCCTTTATCCAGTAACTCCTTGATCTGCTTCTTAATTTCCTCCAAATCTTTTGCGGGCATCCTGTACGGTCTCTTAGATATTGGCCCTGTGCCTGGCAAAAGTTCAATCAAAAACTCAATGTCTCTATCTGGTGGCATGCCTGGCAGCTCTTCTGGAAATACATCCGGATAGTCCTTCACCACTCGTACTTCCTCCTGTACTACTCCTGATAAGGAATTCACTTGAGTCCTCTTCGGCATATGCCGGGATACATACTTGATCCTTTTTCCTTCCGGGGTGGTAAGCAAAATAGTCTTGTTGGCACAATCGATGTTTCCTCCATACAACGATAGCCAATCCATTCCCAAAATCACATCCAAACCTTGCGATTCCAAAACAATGAGGTCTGAGGGGAAAACATGCCTACCAATGGCCAATGGTATCTTAAAACATCCTTGGGTGGCCATATACTCTGCTCCTGGCGAGGTTACTAACATGGGGCTTTTGAGAACTTGGGTGGACATCTTAAACTTGTTTACGAATCCCCTTGATATGTATGAATGCGATGCTCCAGTATCGAAAAGAACAGTTGCAGTAAATGACTTAACCAAAAACTTACCTATTACTGCATCAGGCTGAGCTTCAACCTCCTCCACGCTCACGTGGTTCACATGTCCTTTGTTGAACGGGTTCGGCTTCTTCCCAGAGCTTCCATTGCCATTTCCATTTTGGGCTTCGGGACAATCAGTAGCATAATGTCCCGTCTTCTGGCACTTGAAACAAGTAATGTGACTTAGATCTCTCTTGGTTGGGGTAGATGGGTTGGTGTGGTTCTGTCCGTTTCCTCCTCCATTCCCATTACCATTCTTGGAGCCATTATGGTTGTGCGAACTACCTCCTCCATGGGTATGCTGGAACTGTCCTCCCGGCTTCGGGGTAAATCGTGGCTTCTGCTGGGCTCCAGAATTATACTTCCCTTGTCCTTACTTCCTCTTGCGGTTTTCAATCTGCTGTTGCTTCCCTTCAATCATGAGAGCTCTATCTACCAGCTCCTAGTAGTTGTTGAAAGTTGCTACCATCAACTGCATACTCAGCTCATCATTCAATCCTTCCAGAAACTTCTCCTGCTTGGCAGCATCCGTAGCAACGTCATCTGGTGCATAACATGCTAACTTACTGAAATCTTCCACATACTGGCCTACGGTGCATCCTCCTTGGCGTAGGTTGCGAAACTCACGCTTCTTCATAGCCATAGCTCCTGCTGAAACATGAGCTGTACGGAAAGCTTGCTGAAACTGGTCCCATGTGACAGTGTCAATAGGGTGCGTGGCTGTATAATTCTCCCACGATGATGCTGCGGGTCCATCAAGCTGATGTGCGGCAAAACGCACTCTTTCCGCATCTGTGCATCCTGCAGTGGTCAACTCCCTTCCAACTTTGCGGAGCCAATCATCTGCAACAATCGGCTCGGTGCTACTGGAAAACACCGGCGGGTTTAGCCTTAAGAAATGAGCTAAGTGATCAACAGGTGGTGGTGGCGGTGGGTTGTTGTTGTTGTTGCCTTGGTTCTGAACTAACACTTGCATCAAGGCATTCTGTTGCTGAATCAACTGGGTGATCTCTGGCGGGAAAACAAATCCGGTGTCGCGTCTCGGAGGCATCTGATAGGTTTAGAAAAGATGAGAATTAAGAATAGAATGAGGTCTAGAGAGAAAACACTACCCATATGCTCATGAGACAAATTCAATCAATATCACTCAATCAATCCAAACAAGGGAAAACAATCGATGTAACTAGCGTTACAAAGTGCTTGAACTATACTACTAAATGGGGGAAAACTACTACTGATATGGTAGTCTACTAAAAATTCTGATCCGTTGAAGACTCCATGATGTCTCCTCCAGCTTCATCAATCCATTCGTCTTCACTTGGTTCCGAGTCGGTGTCGTCGATGATGATGTAGTTATCCGGACAAGTGCATTCGTCGACTTCTGCTTTTGGCACTGGATTTCCCACGAATGATCCAATCTTATTCTCCAAGTCGTCAATCTTCCCGACTAGTGCGTTGATTTCCTCCAGATAATCTTCGCGTGTAGTCTTGAGTTCTTCTTGGAGTTCCTTGATCTTCGTGAATGCCTTCTTCAGTTCTTCCTTGTCCGTGCACATCTGGTTCTCCTGGCGACGAATATGTTGATTCTGCTCCTGGATGAAAGCTGCAATTGATCCATCCTTCTTGGTCTTGATCATCTCCCATTGCGCGTCTCGACGTCCACAAATTTGATAAATTGTATCCTTAAGCTCCTGGTGATAGACTTCTCCAATGCGTCCCATGGCGATGTGTGCGGCCATGCTCTTCCCTAAACTCCAAGTTGGTGCTTCGAAAACCAATCTTATGGGTTCCGTAATTGGCGCAAACGTCCTTCCTGGAATGATAACTTGAATCTTCCAGCTCTCCTCTTCAGGTAATGTAGCGTTGTAGGTTCCGGTGACGCTTGGTATTCCTATGTTCAAGTACTTGGTGACTTCCTTCAAATGTCGTCCAAAAGGCGTGTCTTCATCTGGTTGCATGAACTTGCTCCTTGCATTCGCCATTCCTAAAAGAGTAGAAAGTGGAGAGGGGTCAGAAATGAGAAGAGAGAAGTTTTTTTCTAGGGCTTAAGCTTAGTGGTCGTGTCCTATAGTCAGCGTGTGCTCCGATACCAACTTTGTAGCGACCAGACCTCAAATGGCATGTGCTGCTGTGCACCAGTGTCATCCCTGGATCAGTAATGCTGACACGCACAGTACAAATGGAGGATTTATAACAGAGTAGCAATCACACACTTATTACATCAAATATCTCCGAAGAGATTAAGTAAAATAAACATGGCTTAAGGCCATCTAATAACGATAACAGCGGAAGACTTGGAAGATAAGTGAGTCCATCAACTCTAGCGGCATCACTGAGTATAAGACCACGACCTAAGGCACCTTACTCGTCGTCTGAGAAGTCTGCAACATGAAACGTTGCAGCCCGAAACGGGTCAGCACATAGAATATGCTGGCAAGGCAACACATAGAGAGCAATGAACAATGATAAGGCTATACTATATGCATATATGGCTGGTGGAAAGCTCTATGGTTAAAGTTTTGCGAAAAGCCAATTTTATCCTACTACAAAGGAATAAATTTTATTTAACTATCATGGTGGTTGAAACATTGAGAAGGTACCTCCAACTCAATCCCAATTAAGTAACATCATTAACCCAACAAAATTAATTATAAGTATCACGGTGATGAGATTCAAATGAAAATCCAGGTACTAGATACTCAAGTTGTCCATAACCGGGGACACGGCTAATCATGATCAGTTTGTACACTCTGCAGAGGTTTGTGCACTTTTCCCACAAGACTCGATCGCCTCCGCTTGATTCTCGCACTGCATGATGTTTGAGAAACGGATGACCGAGACACAGTCTTTCAGAAACAGTCACTCTCTACTCTGGATGGACCGGTACACCTACTTTCCCCTACATCTGCTAGTCCACCTCTTCAAGAGATCCTGTAACTTACTCAGCTATGCTAGAGCCCATAATAGCTTGCGGCTGCACACGTAAGTTTCTAGCATGAACAATCTTATGATCCCTTTGAGCCTGGGTGGCGGTCCTTATACATACAGACCACACTGGGTTCTCCAGGTGTCTCAATCCACCCAGATGTGAGTTTTAGTTGCCACCTTAAGTTGAACCATTATTAAACACTCACATCTGTCATGGATATCACTCCAACCCAATCCACGTCTACGAGCATAGCATGGCAATAATAAAAGCAACGTAGAGGTAACTCCCAAGGGTTTGATAAGAAAACAGGTAATAGGTACTACCTCAACTACTTCCCAATACCCACAATTTAATTAGATCCTATTCATGCAATGTGTTTGAGGAAATAGATCTAATGCAATAAAACTGGGTATGAATGGGGTATGATCAAAGTGTTACTTGCCTTGCTGATGATCCGCAAAACCTAGCGAGTCGAAGTAACAAGCGGCACACTCCGGGTACTCTATCGCAAACAAACAAGCATACAATCAGTACTCATCTAATGCACAGGTAAAACTCGAATGAAAGATCCAACCAGAAAGTTCAACTTAAGAACTCCGGTTTGCAAAAAAAATCAACTCGAAAGAAGCAACGAAAGTCAAACGGCGAAAGAAAGAAACTTTGTTTGCTACTCTGGATCTAGGTCAAATTTTACTGTAGCAAAAACTTGTTTGAGTAGATTAAAAGGAAAGAGAATTTCGAGACGAAACTCTAGGCGCTTGAATCACCTGATTCCGATAAACGAGCGAAAAGTTAAACAGATTCGAAGTTGCGATCAGAAATCGAATCTGAGAAAATAACGGGAAAATCTGACGAAAAAAAACCGGACGAACGGTTAAAGAACGAACGTTCGTTAACAGAGAAAAACCGACGAACGCATTCGTTAAAACGAACGGTTCGGTGAACGCTCGCGAAATAAGAAAACCAAAAAAACCGATCTAGGTTTTTTTTTAACAAAAGGGTTTTTTTTTCAAAAACCGGTCAACACGAACAGGCAGTACCTCGTCGGGCTCGCTCCGGCGAGGGGCTCCGGCGGGGTGCGGGCTCGGCGCGAGGGCGGCGGGGGTGCGGGGCTCGGGGCGGCTCCGGCGGGCGAGGGGCGGGCGGCTCCG
>NC_057799.1:396176466-396193589 GCF_018294505.1 Triticum aestivum
GTGAAAAACGGAGGGCAGGGCGGGGTATATATGGAGGGGGGGCTAGAGGCTTGGGGGAGGGGGCACCGAGGCGGCGGCGGGCTCCGTGGCGTGGCCGGACTCCGGCGGCGACGTGGGGAAGAAGGAGAGCGCGGGCGGGCTCGGTTGGGCTCAGCCCAGCCGGCGCGGCGCGGTATTTTTTTTTTAATATGTTCCGCGGAAAATATTGCGTAGAAAAATAAATAAAAATCAGAAAAATATGAAATAAATTTTCCCCGTCTAGTTAGAAAATCTAGAATAGGGTGAACATTTTTAAAATCAAAAATAAATATATTTAAAACATGCATATTTTTAAATGCAATAAAATTTGCAAATAAAATCCAATAAATTCCAAATAATGTTTTTAACATTTTTCCTCCAGTATTTCAATGTTTTTGGAGAAGTCATATTTTCTCCTCTCGTTTATTTAAAGATGAAATATTTTTCCGGAGAGAAAAATAATTAAAATCCCAATCCTCGTTTGAAAAATCAAATAAGAAAATTTGAGAAAATCCCCAATTCTCTCCGAGGGTCCTTGAGTTGCTTAGGATTTATCGAGGATTTGTCAAAATGCAATAAAACATGATATGCAATGATGATCTATGTATAACATTCCAAATTGAAAATTTGGGATGTTACACCTCATCAAGTTCTACTTTCCTCCCACTCACTTCTTTCGAGAGAAACTCCTTCTCCACAAAGGATCCATTCTTAGCAACGAATGTCTTGCCTTCGGATCTGTGATAGAAGGTGTACCCAACAGTCTCCTTTGGGTATCCTATGAAGACACATTTCTCCGATTTAGGTTCGAGCTTATTAGGTTGAAGTTTCTTCACATAAGCATCGCAACCCCAAACTTTAAGAAACGACAACTTTGGTTTCTTGCCAAACCATAGTTCATAAGGCGTCGTCTCAACGGATTTTGATGGTGCCCTATTTAGAGTGAAAGCAGCCGTCTCTAAAGCATAACCCCAAAACGATAGTGGTAAATCAGTAAGAGACATCATAGATCGTACCATATCTAGTAAAGTACGATTACGACGTTCGGACACACCATTACGTTGTGGTGTTCCGGGTGGCGTGAGTTGCGAAACTATTCCGCATTGTTTCATATGTAGGCCAAACTCGTAACTCAAATATTCTCCTCCACGATCTGATCGTAGAAACTTTATTTTCTTGTTACGATGATTTTCAACTTCGTTATGAAATTCTTCGAACTTTTCAAATGTTTCAGACTTATGTTTCATTAAGTAGATATACCCATATCTGCTCAAATCATCTGTGAAGGTGAGAAAATAACGATATCCGCCACGAGCCTCAATATTCATCGGACCACATACATCTGTATGTATGATTTCCAACAAATTAGTTGCTCTCTCCATAGTTCCGGAGAACGGTGTTTTAGTCATCTTGCCCATGAGACACGGTTCGCAAGTACCAAGTGATTCATAATCAAGTGATTCCAAAAGTCCATCATTATGGAGTTTCTTCATGCGCTTCACACCGATATGACCTAAACGGCAGTGCCACAAATAAGTTGCACTATCATTATCAACTCTGCATCTTTTGGCTTCGACATTATGAATATGTGTGTCACTACTACTGAGATTCATTAAAAATAGACCACTCTTCAAGGGTGCATGACCATAAAACATATTACTCATATAAATAGAACAACCATTATTCTCTGATTTAAATGAATAACCGTCTCGCATCAAACAAGATCCAGATATAATGTTCATGCTCAATGATGGCACCAAATAACAATTATTTAGGTCTAATACTAATCCCGAAGGTAGATGTAGAGGTAGCGTGCCGACGGCGATCACATCGACTTTGGAACCGTTTCCCACGCGCATCGTCACCTCGTCCTTGGCCAGTGTTCGCTTAATCCGTAGTCCCTGTTTCGAGTTGCAAATATTAGCAACAGAACCAGTATCAAATACCCAGGTGCTACTGCGAGCTCTGTTAAGGTACACATCAATAACATGTATATCACATATACCTTTGTTCACCTTGCCATCCTTCTTATCCGCCAAATACTTGGGGCAGTTCCGCTTCCAGTGACCAGTCTGCTTGCAGTAGAAGCACTCAGTCTCAGGCTTAGGTCCAGATTTGGGTTTCTTCTCCTGAACAGCAACTTGCTTGCTGTTCTTCTTGAAGTTCCCCTTCTTCTTCCCTTTGCCCTTTTTCTTGAAACTAGTGGTCTTATTGACCATCAACACTTGATGCTCCTTTTTGATTTCTACCTCCGCTGCCTTTAGCATTGCGAAGAGCTCGGGAATTGTCTTATTCATCCCTTGCATGTTATAGTTCATCACGAAGCTCTTGTAGCTTGGTGGTAGTGATTGAAGAATTCTTTCAATGACGCTATCATCCGGAAGATTAACTCCCAGTTGAATCAAGTGATTGTTATACCCAGACATTTTGAGTATATGCTCACTGACAGAACTATTCTCTTCCATCTTGCAGCAGTAGAACTTATTGGAGACTTCATATCTCTCAATCCGGGCATTTGCTTGAAATATTAACTTCAACTCCTGGAACATCTCATATGCTCCATGACGTTCAAAACGTCGTTGAAGACCCGGTTCTAAGCCGTAAAGCATGGCACACTGAACTATCGAGTAGTCATTAGCTTTGCTCTGCCAGACGTTCATAACCTCTAGTGTTGCTCTTGCAGTAGGCCTGTCACCCAGCGGTGCTTCCAGGACGTAATTTTTCTGTGCAGCAATGAGGATAATCCTCAAGTTACGGACCCAGTCCGTGTAATTGCTACCATCATCTTTCAACTTTGCTTTCTCAAGGAACGCATTAAAATTCAACGGAACAACAGCACGGGCCATCTATCTACAATTAACATAGACAAGCAAGATACTATCAGGTACTAAGTTCATGATAAATTTAAGTTCTATTAATCATATTACTTAAGAACTCCCACTTAGATAGACATCCCTCTAATCATCTAAGTGATTACGTGATCCAAATCAACTAAACCATAACCGATCATCACGTGAAATGGAGTAGTTTTCAATGGTGAACATCACTATGTTGATCATATCTACTATATGATTCACGCTCGACCTTTTGGTCTCAGTGTTCCGAGGCCATATCTGCATATGCTAGGCTCGTCAAGTTTAACCTGAGTATTATGCGTGTGCAAAACTGGCTTGCACCCGTTGTAGATGGACGTAGAGCTTATCACACCCGATCATCACGTGGTGTCTGGGCACGACAAACTTTGGCAACGGTGCATACTCAGGGAGAACACTTTTATCTTGAAATTTAGTGAGAGATCATCTTATAATGCTACCGTCAATCAAAGCAAGATAAGATGCATAAAAGATAAACGTCACATGCAATCAATATAAGTGATATGATATGGCCATCATCATCTTGTGCTTGTGATCTCCATCTCTGAAGCACCGTCATGATCACCATCGTTACCGGCGCGACACCTTGATCTCCATCGTAGCATCATTGTCGTCTCGCCAATTATTGCTTCTACGACTATCGCTACCTCTTAGTGATAAAGTAAAACAATTACATGGCGATTGCATTGCATACAATAAAGCGACAACCATATGGCTCCTGCCAGTTGCTGATAACTCGGTTACAAAACATATTCATCTCATACAATAAAATTCAGCATCATGTCTTGACCATATCACATCACAACATGCCCTGCAAAAACAAGTTAGATGTCCTCTACTTTGTTGTTGCAAGTTTTACGTGGCTGCTACGGGCTTAGTAAGAACCGTTCTTACCTACGCATCAAAACCACAACGATAGTTTGTCAAGTTGGTGTTGTTTTAACCTTCGCAAGGACCGGGCGTAGCCACACTCGGTTCAACTAAAGTGAGAGAGACAGACACCTGACAGTCACCTTTAAGCAATGAGTGCTCGCAACGGTGAAACCAGTCTCGCGTAAGCGTACGCGTAATGTCGGTCCGGGCCGCTTCATCTCACAATACCGCTGAACCAAAATATGACATGCTGGTAAGCAGTATGACTTATATCGCCCACAACTCACTTGTGTTCTACTCGTGCATATAACATCAACGCATAAAACCAGGCTCGGATGCCACTGTTGGGGAACGTAGTAATTTCAAAAAAATTCCTACGCACACGCAAGATCATGGTGATGCATAGCAACGAGAGGGGAGAGTGTTGTCCACGTACCCTCGTAAACCGAAAGCGGAAGCGTTAACACAACGCGGTTGATGTAGTCGTGCGTCTTCACGATCCGACCGATCAAGTACCGAACGCACGGCACCTCCGAGTTCAGCACACGTTCAGCTCGATGACGTCCCTCGAACTCCAATCCAGCCTAGTGTTGAGGGAGAGTTTCGTCAGCACGACGGCGTGGTGACAATGATGATGTTCTACCGACGCAGGGCTTCGCCTAAGCACCGCTACGATATTATCGAGGTGTAATATGGTGGAGGGGGGCACCGCACACGGCTAAGAGATCAATGATCAATTGTGTGTCTAGAGGTGCCCCCCTACCCTCGTATATAAAGGAGCAAGGGGGTTTCGGCCGGCCAAGGGGAGAGGCGCGCCAGGAGGAGTCCTACTCCTACTGGGAGTAGGAATCCCCCCTTTTCCATGTTGGACTAGGAGAGAGAGGGGGAAGAGGTGGAGGGGAGGAAGGAAAGGGGGGGCGCCGCCCCCCTCTCCTTGTCCTATTCGGACTGGGGGGAGGGGCGTGCGGCCCTGCCCTGGCCTCCTCTCCTCTCTTCCACCTAGGCCCACTAAGGCCCATTAAGTTACAGGGGGGTTCCGGTAACCTCCCGGTACTCCGGAAAAATCCCGATTTCACCCGGAACACTTCCGATATCCAAACATAGGCTTCCAATATATCAATCTTTATGTCTCGACCATTTCGAGACTCCTCGTTATGTCCGTGATCACATCCGGGACTCTGAACAACCTTCGGTACATCAAAACATATAAACTCATAATATAACTGTCATCGTAACGTTAAGCGTGCGGACCCTACGGGTTCGAGAACTATGTAGACATGACCGAGACACCTCTCCGGTCAATAACCAATAGCGGAACCTGGATGCTCATATTGGCTCCCACATATTCTACGAAGATATTTATTGGTCAGACCGCATAACAACATACGTTGTTCCCTTTGTCATCGGTATGTTACTTGCCCGAGATTCGATCGTCGGTATCTCGATACCTAGTTCAATCTCGTTACCGGCAAGTCTCTTTACTCGTTCCGTAATACATCATCCCGTAACTAACTCATTAGTTACAATGCTTGCAAGGCTTATAGTGATGTATATTACTGAGTGGGCCCAGAGATACCTCTCCGACAATCGGAGTGACAAATCCTAATCTTGAAATACGCCAACCCAACAAGTACCTTTGGAGACACCTATAGAGCACCTTTATAATCACCCAGTTACGTTGTGACGTTTGGTAGCACACAAAGTGTTCCTCCGGTAAACGGGAGTTGCATAATCTCATAGTCATAGGAACATGTATAAGTCATGAAGAAAGCAATAGCAACATACTAAACGATCGAGTGCTCAGCTAACGGAATGGGTCAAGTCAATCACATCATTCTCCTAATGATGTGATCTCGTTAATCAAATGACAACTCATGTCTATGGCTAGGAAACATAACCATCTTTGATCAACGAGCTAGTCAAGTAGAGGCATACTAGTGACACTCTGTTTGTCTATGTATTCACACAAGTATTATGTTTCCGGTTAATACAATTCTAGCATGAATAATAAACATTTATCATGATATAAGGAAATAAATAATAACTTTATTATTGCCTCTAGGGCATATTTCCTTCAATGGTTGGGTTTTACCTTAATGATCTTTAGTAGTTGTGGATGCTTGCTAGAGTTCCAATCATAAGTGCATATGATCCAAGTAGAGAAAGTATGTTAGCTTATGCCTCTCCCTCAAATAAAATTGCAATAATGATTACCGGTCCAGTTATCGATAGCCTAGGGACAAATAACTTTCTCGTAACCAAAAAGCTCTTTACTAAAACTAATTTAGTTTTGTCTTTATCTAAACAGCCCCTAGCTTTTATTTACGTGCTCTTTACTTTCTTGCAAACCTATCCGACAACACCTACAAAGTACTTCTAGTTTCATATTTGTTCTAGGTAAAGCGAACTTTAAGCGTGCATAGAGTTGTATCGGTGGTCGATAGAACTTGAGGGAATATTTGTTCTACCTTTAGCTCCTCGTTGGGTTCGACACTCTTACTTATCAAAAGAGGCTACAATTGATCCCCTATACTTGTGGGTTATCAAGACCTTTTTCTGGCGCCGTTGCCGTGGAGCAATAGCGTGGGGTGAATATTCTTATGTGTGCTTGTTTGCTTTATCACTAAGTAATTTTTATTTGCTGTTCTTAGTTGTTCTCTATCTTTAGTTATGGATATGGAACACAAAATACCAAAAAAAATTAGGTGTACTTGCTGCTCATGGAGATGAGGAACCTCCTAAAACCCTTGATGCTCGTTACTACTTTGATAATCCTGAGAAAACCCCATTCAATTTGGTAATGGGAGTAACGTTGGATCAATGTGAATACTTTAGGGATTATCGCTTGACACAAAAAGGGAAACTATTATGGGATCAAATTTATATGAAGTGGTATGCTAGGCAACTATGCTTGAGATATGATTATTCTTGTTGCTCTAGGATGAAGTCTCCACACCTTCCCTTTTCATGCAAATTTAATGATAATAAAACCTTAGCTTCTTATGCTAATGGTATCTATGATTACTATGATGTGGAACAAATAGAAGCATTTGTTGCTTTTATGGGTGCTTATGAAATTGAATCTATGTTTAAAGAGTTTGAAGATTTTGATGATTCGGTTTATAGACCTGAAAATTTAGCTATCCTTAAATATTGTTATGAGAATTATGAATACAATTACGATAGTAATGCACTTATTGAGAAAGTCTCCGCTGTCCAAGAAGAGACTAATATTTTGTAGGAGTCTATGGAAGAAAAATTATTGAAACTGTGAGCTCATTGGATGAAAAAGATGATGAGGAGAGCGAAGAACAAAAGGAGGAAGAGCAGATTAGCTACCCATGCCCACCTTCTAATGAGAGTAACTCTTCAACTCATACATTGTTTAATTTCCCTTCGTGCTTACCGAAGGATGATTGCTATGATGACTGTTATGATCCCGTTGATTCTCTTGAAATATTCCTTTTTGATGATGCTTGCTATGCTTGTGGCCAAGATGCCAATATTAATTTTGCTTATGGAGATGAACTTGCTATAGTTCCTTATGTTATGAATGAAATTGTTGCTATTGCACCCACGCATGATAGTCCTATTATCTTTTTGAATTCTCCCGACTACACTATATCGGAGAAGTTTGCACTTATTAAGGATTATATTGATGGGTTGCCTTTTACCGTTACACATGATGATTTTGATAGATATAATATACATGAGCTTGCTGCTCCTACTTGCAATTATTATGAGAGAGGAACTATATCTCCACCTCTCTATGTTTTCCACATGATAAAATTGCAAGAAACTGTTTATACTATGCATTGGCCTTTACTATGTGTGCATGAATTGTCCTTTTATGACATGCCGATGCATAGGAAGAGAGTAAGACTTCGTTGTTGCATGATATATGTTGCTTTGTGCTCACTACTAAACTACAAATCATTGTTAATTAAAATTGGCTTTGATATACCTTGGGATCCGGGTGGATTCATTACTTGAGCACTATATGCCTACCTTAATGGCTTTAAAGAAAGCGCTGCCAGGGAGACAACCAGGAAGTTTTAGAGAGTCATTTATTTCTGTTGAGTGCTTTCATATAGTTTAAAAACAACAAAAATAAAGAGGGGAACCCAAAACTTTTCAAAAAGGAAAGTGAAAGTGAGAAAGACAAGCATTGTTGAAGTGGGAGAGCTCCTTGAACGATTCCATTGTATCGGCAACTTTGTGAATCTTGATTACAGAAACTTTTCAATAAAAATAATTATCCCCTTGTACAATTCCATTGTATTATAAAAATAATGTGCCAAGGTTTGCCTTTAGGATGTTTACAATGCTTGTTGGTTTGTACGGTGCAGGACAGAAACATTAGCTGTAGTGCACGATTTTTAATTTGTTACTGGAACGTCAAACGGTTCTGATTCTTTTTGCACTGTCTTGATATACAAATGTTTTATTTTTTATAATTTTGGCAGAATTTTTCAAGTATCAGAAGTATGGTTAATGTTCATATTATTACAGACTGTTCTGTTTTAGACAGATTCTGTTTTTGATGCATAGTTTGCTTGTTTTGATGAAACTATCAATTTATATCAGTGGATTAAGCCATGAAAAAGTTATATTACAGTAGACACAATGCAAAAATAAAATATGAATTGGTTTGCAACAGTACTTAGAGTGGTGATTTGCTTTATTATACTAACGAATCTTACCGAGTTTTCTGTTGAAGTTTTGTGTGGATGAAGTGTTCGATGATCGAGAAGGTCTCGATGTGAGAAGAAGGAAGAGAGGCAAGAGCTCAAGCTTGGGGATGCCCAAGGTACCCCAAGTAAATATTAAAGGAGACTCAAGCGTCTAAGCTTGGGGATCCCCCGGAAGGCATCCCCTCTTTCTTCAACAAATATCGGTATGTTTTCGGATTCGTTTCATTCATGTGATATGTGCAAATCTTGGAGCGTCTTTTGCATTTAGTTTTGACTTTTATTTTATGCACCATGCTGGTATGAGATAGGCCATGGTTGATTTATAGAATGATCATTGCACTTCACTTATATCTTTTGAGTATGGCTTTATAGAATGCTTCATGTGCCTCACTTATATCATTTGAAGCTTGGATTGCCTGTTTCTCTTTACTTAGACAACCGCCATTTGTAGAATGCTCTTTTGCTTCACTTATATTTGTTAGAGCATGGGCATATATTTTGTAGAAAGAATTAAACTCTCTTGCTTCACTTATATCTATTTAGAGAGATGACAGGAACTGGTCATTCACATGGTTAGTCATAAAATCCTACATAAACTTGTAGACCGCTGAATATGATATGTTTGATTCCTTGCAATAGTTTTGCGATATAAAGAGGGTGATATTAGATTCATGCTAGTGGGTATATGTGGATTGTAGAAATACTTGTGTTGAAGTTTGTGATTCCCGTAGCATGCACGTATGGTGAACCGTTATGTAACGAAGTCGGAGCATGATTTATTTATTGATTGTCTTCCTTATGAGTGGCGGTCGGGGATGAGCGATGGTCTTTTCCTACCAATCTATCCCCCTAGGAGCATGCGCGTAGTACTTTGTTTCGATGACTAATAGATTTTTGCAATAAGTATGTGAGTTCTTTATGACTAATGTTGAGTCCATGGATTATACGCACTCTCACCCTTCCATCATTGCTAGCCTCTTCGGTACCGTGCATTGCCCTTTCTCACCTCGAGAGTTGGTGCAAACTTCGCCGGTGCATCCAAACCCCGTGATACGATACGCTGTATCACACATAAACCTCCTTATATCTTCCTCAAAACAGCCACCATACCTACGTATTATGGCATTTCCATAGCCATTCCGAGATATATTGCCATGCAACTTCCATCATCATCATATACATGACTTGAGCATTTAATGTCATATTGCTTTGCATGATCGTAAGATAGCTAGCATGATGTTTTCATGGCTTGTCCGCTTTTTGATGTCATTGCTACGCTAGATCATTGCACATCCTGGTACACTGCCAGAGGCATTCATATAGAGTCATATCATTGTTCTAGATATCGAGTTGTAATATTGAGTTGTAAGTAAATAAAAGTGTGATGATCATCATTATTAGAGCATTGCCCCAGTGAGGAAAGGATGATGGAGACTATGATTCCCCCACAAGTCGGGATGAGACTCCGGACTTTACAAAAAAATAAAGAGGCCAAAGAAGCCCAAATAAAAAAAGAGGCCAAAGAAGCCCACCCAAAAAAATATAAAAAAACAAAAAATGAGAGAAAAAGAGAGAAGGGTCAATGTTACTATCCTTTTACCACACTTGTGCTTCAGAGTAGCACCATGTTCTTCATATGGAGAGTCTCTTGAGTTATCACTTTCATATACTAGTGGGAATTTTCATTATAGAACTTGGCTTGTATATTCCAACGATGGGCTTCCTCAAATGCCCTAGGTCTTCATAAGCAAGCAACTTGGATGCACACCCACTTAGTTTCCAGTTTGAGCTTTCATACACTTATAGCTCTTAGTGCATCCGTTGGATGGCAATCCCTACGCACTCACATTGATATCTATCAATGGGCATCTCCATAGCCCGTTGATACGCCTAGTTGATGTGAGACTTTCTCTTTTTTTTGTCTTCTCCACATAACCCCCACCATCATATTCTATTCCACCTATAGTGCTATGTCCATGGCTCACGCTCATGTATTGCGTGAAAGTTGAAAAGGTTTGAGAACGTCAAAAGTATGAAACAATTGCTTGGCTTGTCATCGGGGTTGTGCATGATGTGAATATTTTGTGTGGTGAAGATGGAGCATAGCCAGACTATATGATTTTGTAGGGATAACTTTCTTTGGCCATGTTATTTTGAAAAGACATGATTGCTTTATTAGTAGGCTTGAAGTATTATTTCTTTTATGTCAAATGATAGACTATTGCTTTGAATCACTCGTGTCTTAATATTCATGCCATGATTAGATACATGATCAAGATTATGCTAGGTAGCATTCCACATCAAAAATTATCTTTTTTATCATTTACCTACTCGAGGACGAGCAGGAATTAAGCTTGGGGATGCTGATACGTCTCCTTCGTATCTATAATTTTTTATTGTTCCATGCCAATATTATTCGACTTTCATATACTTTTTGGCAACTTTTTATACTATTTTTGGGACTAACATATTGATCCAGTGCCCAGTGCCAGTTCCTGTTTGTTGCATGTTTTATGTTTCGCAGAATATCCATATCAAATGGAATCCAAACGGGATAAAAACGTACGGATATTATTTTTGGAATATTTGGAAAATTCCGGAAGAAAAATCCACGCTAGACGGTGCCCGAGGTGGCCACGAGGCAGGGGGCGCGCCCCTGACCCTCGTGGGCCACCCGTAAGGTGGTTGATGCCCTTCTTCGACCGCAAGAAAGCTAATTTTTGGTAAAAAAATCACGCCGAAGTTTTCAGTCCAATCGGAGTTACGGATCTCCATATATATACGAAACGGTGAAAGGGCAGCAGAGGAGAACGCAGAAACAGAGAGAGATAGAGAGACAGATCCAATCTTGGAGGGGCTCTCACCCCTCCCACGCCATGGATACCAAGGACCAGAGGGGAAACCCTTCTCCCATCTAGGGAGGAGGTCAAGTAAGAAGAAGAAGGAGGGGGGCCCTCTTCCCCTCGCTTCCGGTGGCGCCGGAGTGCCACCGGGGGCCATCATCATCACCGCAATCTTCACCAACAACTTCACCGCCATCATCACCAACTCTTCCCCCCTATGCAGCGGTGTAACCTCTCTCTTACCCGCTGTAATCTCTACTTAAACATGGTGCTCAACGCTATATATTATTTCCCAATGATGTATGGCTATCCTATGATGTTTGAGTAGATCTGTTTTGTCCTATGGGTTATTTGATGATCAAGATTGGTTTGAGTTGCATGTTTTATTATTGGTGCTGTCCTATGGTTCTCTCCGTGTCGCGCAAGCGTGAGGGATTCCTGTTGTAGGGTTTGCAATATGTTCATGATTTGCTTATGATGGGTGGCGTGAGTGACAGAAGCACAGACCCGAGTAAGTAGGTTGTTTGCGTATGGGATAAAGGGGACTTGATACTTTAATGCTATGGTTGGGTTTTACCTTAATGATCTTTAGTAGTTGGGGATGCTTGCTAGAGTTCCAATCATAAGTGCATATGATCCAAGTAGAGAAAGTATGTTAGCTTATGCCTCTCCCTCAAATAAAATTGCAATAATGATTACCGGTCTAGTTATCGATTGCCTAGGGACAAATAACTTTCTCGTAACAAAAAAGCTCTTTACTAAAACTAATTTAGTTGTGTCTTTATCTAAACAGCCCCTAGCTTTTATTTACGTGCTCTTTACTTTCTTGCAAACCTATCCAACAACACCTACAAAGTACTTCTAGTTTCATACTTGTTCTAGGTAAAGCGAACGTTAAGCGTGCGTAGAGTTGTATCGGTGGTCGATAGAACTTGAGGGAATATTTGTTCTACCTTTAGCTCCTCGTTGGGTTCGACACTCTTACTTATCGAAAGAGGCTACAATTGATCCCCTATACTTGTGGGTTATCACAGCCTCATGGTGGGAGAATTATACGACCACTTTCCCCATAACCAACGTCACTTGGGATCAGTTTCAGCAAGCTTTTCGCATAGCCCATGTCTCAACTGGAGCTATGAGCATGAAGAAGCGTGAGTTTTGCAACTTACGCCAGGGGAACCGTACTGTGGCTCAGTACGTGGATGAGTTTAGCAAGTTATCTCACTATGCCCCGGATGATGTGGCCACAGATGCCGCGAAGCAGGAGAAATTTATGGAAGGGCTGAATGATGAGATGAGCATGCAGTTGATGGTGGCAACATTCAACAACTACCAGGAGTTGGTAGATAAGGCTCTTATGATTGAAGGGAAGCAGCAGCAAATTGAGAGCCGTAAGAGGAAGTATGGACAAGGGAGGTATAACTCAGGAGCTCAGCAGAAGCCTCGTCTAACCCCGAACTCGGGAGGACTTGTTCATAACCATGGAGGTCATAACCACACCGGAGGAAGTTTGCATAACCACAATGGTTCTAAGAATGGGACTGGGAACGGAACAGGCAATAATCAGAACCGCTCCAATCCAGCCACACCCGCCAAGAGAGACCTAAGTCACATTACTTGCTTCAAGTGCGGGAAGACTGGACACTATGCCACGGAGTGCCCTGAAGCGAAGAATGGAAACGGCAATGGGAGTGCTGGGAAGAAGCCCAAACCATTCAACAAAGGACAAGTGAACCACGTTAACGTGGAGGAGGCTGAAGAGCAGCCAGACGCGGTTATCGGTAAGTTTTTGGTTAAGTCTTTTACCGCCCTTGTTCTTTTTGATACTGGTGCATCGCATTCATACATATCAAGGGGATTCGTGGATAAGTTAAAACTACCAACCCAAACCCTTAGGACCCCTCTGTTAGTGAGTTCACCTGGAGCAGAATATATGGCTAGTCGATGGTGACACCAGATACCCCTAACCATTGGTAGCCATGTTTTCCCGTCAGACCTAATAATTTTGGAGTCACAAGGATTGGATGTGATATTAGGCATGGACTGGATGTCAAAGTATGGAGGAAGCATTGACTGTGCTAGTAAGTCGATTTATCTCACCACCCCGGAGGGAAAAAGGATTAAGTATGTATCTAGGCATACGCCTAGGAGGAGCCAAGTAAATACCCTCACGGGAGTTTTTCAGGAGGAAGTGCCTGTAGTGAAGGATTACCCGGATGTTTTTCCAAAGGAGTTACCAGGCATGCCACCGGATCGAGACATCGAGTTTTTGATAGAGCTATTGCCAGGTACAGGGCCAATATCAAAGAGACCATATCGGATGCCCGCAAATGATCTGCAGGAGATTAAGAAGCAGATCAAGGAGTTATTGGATAAAGGTTACATTCGACGGAGTTCATCGCCATGGGGAGCCCCAGTGCTTTTGGTTGAGAAGAAGGATAAGTCTCTAAGAATGGTTGTTGATTATCGTGCGTTAAATGAAGTGACGATCAAGAACAAATACCCACTACCGATGATCAATGATTTGTTTGACCAACTGCAAGGAGCCAAGGTGTTTTCAAAGATCGACCTGCGATCAGGATATCACCAGCTGAAGATTTGAGAGAAGGATATACCAAAGACAGCATTCACCACACGGTACGGGTTGTATGAATATACGGTCATGTCATTTGGACTGACTAACACCCCTGCCTATTTCATGAGCATGATGAACAAAGTGTTCATGGAATATTTGGATAAGTTTGTTGTGGTGTTCATTGATGATATAATGGTATACTCGAAGAATGAGGAGGAGCACGAAGAGCATTTGCGTTTAGTTCTCGAGAAACTCAGGGAACACCAGTTGTATGCCAAGTTCAGCAAATGTGAGTTTTGGTTGAAGGAAGTTGGATTCCTTGGACATGTTATATCAGGAGAAGGTATAGCGGTACACCCCACCAAGGTTCAGTTAGTCACTGAATGGTTGGCACCCACTTCAGTTAGCAAGATCCGCAGTTTCCTTGGACTCGCGGGATACTATCGAAGATTCATTGAGATTTTTTCCAAGATTGCAAAGCCAATGATGGAGTTATTGAAGAAGGATACCAAATTTAAATGGACGGAAGAATGTGAGGCAAGCTTTTAGGAGTTAAAGAAACGTTTGACTACAGCCCCAGTGCTGATTCTGCGGGATATACGCAAGGATTTCCAAGTGTATTGCGACGCCTCTCGCCTAGGACTTGGAAGTGTGCTTATGCAGGACGAAAGAGTTGTTTCGTATGCCTCACGACAACTAAAACCGCATGAATTGAATTATGCCATGCATGATTTGGAGTTAGCAGCAGTAGTGCATGCGCTCAAGACTTGGAGACATTACCTTATTGGAAATCGTTATGATGTGTACACGGATCATAAGAGTTTGAAGTACATTTTCACACAGAAGGAGATGAACCTTAGGCAGAGGAGATGGTTGGAGCTTATAAAGGATTATGACATGAAGCTTCACTATCATCCAGGCAAGGCCAATGTCGTAGCCGACGCTTTGAGCCAAAAGAGTTATGCTAACACCCTAGTGAGCACGGGATTGCCAAAGGAGTTAGCAGAGGATCTCAGGGAACTTCGATTGGAGATTGTTCCTAGAGGTTTTGTTGCAACAATGGAGGTACAGTCTACCTTGTTAGGAAAGATTCGGGAAGCTCAGAAGGATGACAAGGAGATTGCTGAGATAAAAGAAAGGATGAGCAAGGGAAAGGCCAAAGGTTTTCGTGAGGATGAGCACGACACCTTATGGTTTGGGGACCGTGTTTATGTGCCCAATAACACAGAGATCAGGAAGTTAATACTTCAGGAGGCTCATGACTCACCATACTCGATACACCCCAGAAACACCAAGATGTATTTGGATTTGAAGGAACGTTTCTGGTGCACTAGTATGAAGAAGGATATTGCCGAGTATGTAGCCGTATGTGATGTATGTCAGAGAGTGAAGGCAGAACATCAAAAGCCAGCAGGATTGTTACAGCCTATGCCGATACCCGAATGGAAGTGGGATAAACTTGGCATGGATTTTATCACCGGATTGCCCAGGACCAAATCAGGATATGATTCTATATGGGTAGTAGTTGATCGCTTGACCAAAGTGGCTCACTTTATCCCAGTGAAAACAACCTATACAAGTGCGAACTTGGCCAAGATATACATGACCAGGATCGTATGTCTGCATGGAGTTCCGAGGACCATCGGATCAGATAGAGGAACACAGTTTACCTCAAAGTTTTGGCATCAACTGCACCAGACTTTGGGAACGAGATTGGAGTTCAGTACAACATTTCACCCGCAGACAGATGGATAGACCGAGAGAGCCAACTAGACTCTGGAGGATATGTTGAGGGCTTGTGCGCTAGATTATGGATCTAGTTGGGATGAAAATTTGCCCTATACAGAGTTCTCGTACAACAATAGCTACCAAGCCAGTTTGAAGATGGCACCGTTCGAATCCCTGTATGGACGAAGGTGTAGAACACCGTTGATGTGGGATGAAGTTGGAGACCGACAGTTGTTTGGACCAGACTTGACCAAGGAGTCTGAAGAGAAAGTTAAGTTGATCCGAGATAGACTGAAAGTAGCTCAGTCCAGGCAGAAGAGTTATGCAGATTCGAAATGCACAGAGGTAACCTATGAAATTGGAGACATAGCATATCTGTGAGTATCACCCTTGCGAGGAGTGAAACGTTTTGGAGTTAAGGGAAAGTTAGCCCCAAGATTTGTAGGACCGTATCATGTTTTGGAACGTATGGGAGAAGTTGCCTACAAGTTGGAGTTACCTGAAGGACTGTCAGGAGTTCATGATGTATTTCATGTTTCACAGCTGAAGAAGTGTCATGCTGAGATGGCCGATATAACGTTAAGAGATACAGTACCCTTGGAGGCGATTCAGTTGGACAGTGATCTGACCTATGAGGAGAAGCCAGTCAGGATTCTTGAATTTGCCAGCCGAGTCACCCGCAGCAAGGTTATCAAGTTTTGCAAAGTTCAATGGAGCCACCATACCGAGGATGAAGCCACCTGGGAACGAGAGGATGATCTTCGCAAAGACCACCCACACCTATTTTCTAGCCAACCCGAATCTCGAGGGCGAGATTCATCTTAAGGGGGGTAGGTTTGTAACATCCCAAATTTTCAATTTGGAATGTTATACATAGATCATCCATGCATAACATATTTTATTGCATTTCGTTTCGCGATCCTCGAAATCCTAAGCAGCTCAAGGACCCTCGGAGAGAGTTGGGGATTTCATTGTTTTCATATTTGAATTTTATCAAATATTGAAACGAGGATTTTTGGTTTTAGTTATTTTTCTCTCCAAAAATATTTCATATTAAAATATATGAGAGGAGATAATATGACTTCTCCAAAATAAATGAAATATTGGAGGAAAATATTAAAATCAAATATTTGATTTTATCCGGATTTATTGCTATTTTATTTGCATTAGAAAAATTGCATGTTTTTCAAAATTGCATTTTAGGGCCAAGAAAATGTTCATCTCGTTCTAAATATTTTATTTAGAAGGTGAAAATTTTGTTTTGGCATTTTTACATTTTTATTTTATTTTCTAGGATTTATTTAAGTTCCGGCGAAATTATTTTGAAAAAAAATCTCCAGCACCCGACTCGGCCGAAACCCAGCCGAGCCAGGCCGGCCCACCCCGCGCCACCACCTTCCCGTGCCCGAGACCGGCCAGGACACGGCCGCCCCCGCCGTCGTCGCCCGGGACTCCTCCCGCCCCTCCCGCAAGCCACCCCGCCCCCTCCCCTTTATAAGTCGCCGCCCTGCCCCCAAAT